>NC_091293.1:5118138-5120638 GCF_038502225.1 Cherax quadricarinatus
TCTTAGCAGCAGAAGCTAGGATACAGTGCTTAGAAGAAACACAGCCTGAAACAGATTAGAGAGACAAATGACAATTCAGATGTGACATCAGGAAATTCAAAGTCAGGCGCGAACCGGGGATGGTAAGCAACAGCGGAGACATACCCGTACACGAAAGGCCCTATCAGACCCACGTGGGGCCAGGGAAAAGACGATAAAGCACACTGAGATCAAATGGCAGATCCGAAGACAATGAAGGAAATTCAAAGTCAGGCGCAGACAAGGGGATGGTAAGCAACAGGAGACATGCCGTACACGAAGGCCCTATCAGACCCACGTGGGGCCGGGGAAAGACGATGAGCACACTAAGATCAAGCGACAGGTCCGAAGACAATGAAGGTTTGTTATATGCAGAGATTCTAACAGCCAACTGCAGTAGCAGGACAGCTGGTCAGGAAGGAGCAGTTCACTGAGAATGAAGTTTCCAGATATGACAGGGACTGAAGAGCAAGAGAACATGTCAATGGGAAGGAAATAAAAATGCCTCAGAGGCAGATGGAGACTCAGTGGGAGAGGAGGAAAGAGGCAGTCAGTTTTTTTATTATGCAGGCTCCAAGAAGCCAAGGGGCCAACTTCCAGAGAAGAAATAAAACAGGAGGAGAAAAAAAAAAATGATTGAAGGCATCATGAAACAATAGGGAGGGCAATGTATTGGAGTGACAAATTTTCAGAGAATTGGGTGGTTTGAGGTGGAAGGATACAACCTGTCGAGTAACTTTCAAGGAAGAATCAGTTCAGACAGGATTCTGCAAGAGAAAGCAAGACTGAGGACAAAGAGGTACCAGAGAAGTATACCTCGACCACGACAGAACACAAGAAGAAAGGACTGCACTGAAGAGAAATTGCAGGAACGCAAGGAGGACGAGCAGTGAAATTGAGCAGGACCCAGACACAGGAGGAGAGGGCAAACACACCACAGAATCTCCCCTGCAAAAGACTCCACCCACGCGACATTTCCCAACGCAGCTGAGCAGCCTATGCTACAACCCACTCCATATTTCCCTCTGCCACCAACCCCCATATCACAAACCTCACCCCAACAGTTGTCCCTTATGGGCATTTCTGACCCCACCCCCCATCCTTCAGCCCCACCTACACCACAGCCCCATAGGCCCCCACCAAGGCTCGCTCCCCCCAACCCCAATATGCTTGCATGACCACAATGATAGAAAGAAACTAAAGGTTTGGTACACAAGCTTGCGGATGGAATAACGAATAAACATGAGAGTGGAATGAAGAATCAGTGAAAAATCCCCCAGACATCATAGCAGTCACAGAAACAAAACTCACTGAGACAATAACAGACACGTCCCAACAGGATGTCAGATCTGAGGAAGATAGAAGAGTAGAGGGGAGGAGGGTTGCACTGCTCATAAAGAACACCAATGGGGATTTGAGAATGGAAAGCATGGACATGATTGGAGAAAGGGCTACATTGTGCAGGTACAATTCAGTCCGGAGAGCATAGTAGTCATTGGGTGATGCAACCCACCACAGAATTTGCAGGAGGCTGAGAGGAGTACAGAAAACAACAGGGTGATGGTGGACACACTGGCTGAGGTGGCAAGAAGAGCTCACTCGAGCTGAGCAAAGTTACTGGTAATGGGCGATTTCAACCACAGGGAGATCGACTGGGAAAACCTGGAGCCACATGGGGGTCCCGAAACATGGAGAGCCAAGATGATGGATGTGGTACTTTAAAACCTCATGCATCAACATGTCAGGGACACAACCAGAGAGAGAGGGGAGGATGAGCCAGCAAGACTGGATCTTGTGTTCACCCTGAGCAGTTCAGACATTGAGGACATCACTTACGAGAGGCCCCTTGGAGCTAGCGATCATGTGGTTCTGAGTTTTGACTATATAGTAGAGTTACAAGTGGAGAAGGTAACAGGAACTGAAGGGGACAGGCCAAACTATAAAAGGGGGGACTACACAGGTATGAGAAACTTCCTGCAGGAGGTTCAGTGGGACAGAGAAATGGTAGGAAAATCAGTAAACGAGATGATGGAATATGTGGCAACAAAGTGCAAGGAGGCAGAGGAAAGTTTTGTTCCCAAGGGAAACAGAAATAATAGGAAGACCAAAACGAGTCCTTGGTTTACCCGAAGGTGTAGGGAGGCAAAAACTAAGTGCAACAGAGAATGGAAAAGGTACAGGAGGCATAGGACCCAGGAAAACAAGGAGATTAGTAGAAGAGCCAGAAACGAGTATGCACAGATAAGGAGGGAGGCCCAGCGACAGTATGAAAACGACATAGCATCGAAAGTCAAATCTGACCCGAAACTGCTGTATAGCCACATTAGGAGGAAGACAACAGTCAAGGACCAGGTGATAAGGCTGAGGAAAGAAGGTGGAGAACTCACAAGAAACGATCAAGAGGTATGTGAGGAGCTCAACACGAGATTTAAGGAAGTATTTACAGTAGAGACAGGAAGGACTCTGGGGGGACAGACCAGAT
>NC_091293.1:5133138-5188138 GCF_038502225.1 Cherax quadricarinatus
TACCTATCTGTCTCTCTACCTATCTCTCTCTCTCCCCTCTCCCAGCTCTCCCTCTCCCATCTCTCCCCTCTAACATCTCTCCTCTCTAACATCTCTTCCCTCTAACACCTCCCCCCTTTAACATCTCTCCCCCTCTAACATCTCTCCCCTTCTCATTATCTCTCCCCTCTCCCATTTCCCATCTCTCTCTCTCCCTCTCTCCCCTCCTCTCCTCTCTCTCCCCCTATCCTCTCTCTCCCCTCTCTCTATTCCATCCCCCCCCTCTCTCCCCCTTCTCCCCTGTCTCTCCCCCTGTCTCTCCCCTCTCTTTTCCCCCTCTCTCTCTCCCCTCTCTCCTCTCTCTCTCTGTCTCTCAGTCTCTCTCTCCCCCCTTTTCCCTTCTCACTACCACCCCTTTCTCTGTCCTTCTACCTTTCCCTTCTCTCTTTCTCTCCCTCTCTATCAGCCTGCCAAGAAAGGCCAAGGAGTCTCTGGAGAGGGTGATAGGTCTCTCTCTCTCTCTCTCTCACTCTTCTCTTTCAAAAAAAAAAGAAAAAAGAAAGGGAAGAAAAGGGAAAAAAGAAGAAAAACAAAGGGGAAAAAAATAACAAATAAGTAAGAGGAGTGGCACGAAAGAGTCAAAGAGGCATCACCGGACATAATAGCTCGAACAGGTATGATAACAGATGCCATCTTTCCAATGGGATACCAGATCCTGAGGAAAGACAGAGGGAACAGGGAGGGGTGGAGGAGTGGCACTGCTGATCATAAACCAATGGAATTTTGATGAGCTGGAGAGAGGAGACAATGGAGAAGCAAGTGATTACATAGCGGGAACACTTCACTGTGGAGGTCCCAAGGTGGAAATTGCAGTGACGTATAACCAACCACAGAACAGTAGGAGGCCAAGGCAAGAGTATGATGAGAGCAATAGAGCGATGGTTGACACACTGGCTGCAGTGGCCAGAAGAGCTCATGCATGCAGGGCAAAGCTCCTGATCATGGGTGACTTTAACCACAAGGAGATCGATTGGGAGAACTTGGAGCCACATGGGGGCCAAGACACATGGAGGGCTAAGATGATGGAGGTGGTACTGGAAAACTTCATGTACCAACACGTAAGGGACACTACAAGAGAGAGAGGAGAGGATGAACCAGCAAGGCTGGACCTAGTATTCACCTTGAGTAGTGCAGATATTGAGGACATCACATATGAAAGACCCCTTGGGGCCAGCGATCATGTGGTTTTTAAGCTTCGAAAACACAGTAGAGCTACAAGTGGAGGGGGAAGCAGGAAGGCCAGGACAAATGAAACCAAACTACAAGAAAGGGGAATACATGGGAATGAGGAACTTCGTGAATGAGGTTCAGTGGGACAGAGAACAGGCAGAGAAGCCAGTTAATGAGATGATGGAATATGTAGCAACAATGTGCAAGGAGGCTAAGAAGAGGTTTGTACCCAAAGGTAACAGGAATAATGAAAAAGCCAGGATGAGCCCCTGGTTCACCCAAAGATGCAAGGAGGCAAAAACCAAGTGTACTAGGGAATGGAAGAAATATAGAAGACAAAGGACCCAGGAGAATCAGGAGAGCAGTCGTGGAGCCAGAAATGAATATGCCCAGATAAGAAGGGAGGCCCAACGACAATATGAAAACGACATAGCAACGAAAGCCAAATCTTACCCGAAGCTGTTATACAGCCACATCAGGAGGAAAACAACAGTCAAGGACAAGGTAATCAGGCAAAGGAAGGAAGGAAGAGAGACAACAAGAAGTAACCATGAAGTATATGAGGAACTCAACAAGAGATTCAAAGAAGTGTTCACAGAGGAGACAGAAGGGGCTCCAGAAAGACGGAGAGGTGGGGCACACCACCAAGTGCTGGATACAGTACACACAACCGAGGAAGAAGTGAAGAGGCTTCTGAGTGAGCTAGATACATCAAAGGCAATGAGGCCAGATAACATCTCTCCATGGGTCCTGAGAGAGGGAGCAGAGGCGCTATGTGTACCCCTAACAACAATATTCAATACATCTATCGAAACGGAGAGATTGCCTGAGGCATGGAAGACAGCAAATGTAGTCCCAATCTTTAAAAAAGGAGACGGACATGAAGCACTAAACTACAGACCAGTGTCACTGACACGTATAGTATGCAAAGTCATGGAGAAGATTATTAGAAGAGTGGTGGAACACCTAGAGAGGAATGATCTCATCAACAGCAGCCAACATGGTTTCAGGGACGAGAAATCCTGTGTCATAAACCTACTGGAGTTCAATGACATGGTGACAGCAGTAAGACAAGAGAGAGAAGGGTGGGTGGATTGCATTTTCTTGGATTGCAAAAAGGCGTTTAACACAGTTCCACACAAGAGATTAGTGCAAAAACTGGAGGACCAAGCAGGGATAACAGGGAAGGCACTACAATGGATCAGGGAATACCTGTCAGGAAGACAGCAGTGGGTCATGGTACGTGGCGAGGTGTCAGAGTGGGCATATGTAACCAGCGGGGTCCCACAGGGGTCAGTCCTAGGACCAGTGTTGTTTCTGGTATTTGTGAACGACGTGACGGAAGGAATAGACTCCGAAGTGTCCCTGTTTGCAGATGACGTAAAGTTGATGAGAATAATTCATTCGATCGAAGACCAGGCAGAACTACAAAGGGATCTGGACAGGATGCAGACCTGGTCCAGCAACTGGTTCCTAGAGTTCAGCCCCACCAATTGCAAAGTCATGAAGATTGGGGAAGGGCAAAGAAGACCGCAGACGGAGTAGAGTCTAGGGAGTCAGAGACTACAAACCTCGCTAAAGAAAAAAGATCTTGGAGTGAGTATAACACCAGGCACATCTCCTGAAGCGCACATCAACCAAATAATTGCTGCAGCATATGGGCGCCTAGCAAACCTCATAACAGCTTTCCGATATCTTAATAAGGAATCATTCAGGACCCTGTACACCGTCTACGTTAGGCCCATATTGGAGTATGCGGCACCAGTTTGGAACCCACACCTAGCCAAGCACGTAAAGAAACTAGAGAAAGTGCACAGGTTTGCAATAAGAATAGTCCCAGAGTTAAGAGGTATGTCCTATGAGGAGAGGTTAAGGGAAATCAACCTGACGACACTGGAGGACAGGAGAGATAGGGGGGACATGATAACGACTTACAAAATACTGAGAGGAATTGACAAGGTGGACAAAGACAGGATGTTCCAGAGACTGGACACAGCAACACGGGGACACAGTTGGAAGCTGAAGACACAGATGAATCAAAGGGATGTTAGGAAGTATTTCTTCAGCCACAGAGTAGTCAGGAAGTGGAATAGTTTGGGAAGCGATGTAGTGGAGGCAGGATCCATATATAGCTTTAAGCAGAGGTACGATAAAGCTCATGGTTCAGGGAGAGTGACCTAGTAGCGACCAGTGAAGAGGCGGGGCCAGGAGCTTGGACTCGACCCCTGCAACCTCAACTAGGTGAGTACACGCACACACACACACACACACACTCGCACACGCGTTAGGCAAGAGAGAGAAAGAGAGACTGGTGTAGAGATTGCATATTTATTTAATAAAGTATCTGGAAAGAGATGCTAGGAACAGTTAGAAGAGAAGTCTGGAATAACAGTTAGAAGATAAGTCAGGAATAACAGAATAATTCAGTGGATCAAATTATACTTAACAGGAAGGAAACGGAGTTGCTGTCAGTGAAGAGATGTGGGAATGGGCAAGTGTGACGAAGAGGGCTTCAGAAGGATCGGTTCAGGAGTTGCTTAGAATAGTAACAGCTGAGGAACTGGAAAGGCTACCAATGAAACTGGAAAAGTTTCAGGTCTAATTCGTCAAATGGTTGTTGGATATAAACTACAGGATAATTTCCCATCGGAGAAGACCAGAAAAGGAGGACAGACTCAGGAGACAGAGGCTACATTCTTCAATGACAGAGAAGGCCCTTGGGGTAAGCATTGCGTTCAGCATATCAGCCGAGGTGGACGTCAAGCGAATAACTTATGCAGCAAAAAAAAAAAAAAAAAAAACTTCTGGCAAATCTAAGACTAAGTTCCAGATACCTAAGCAAGAAATCACTGACAATATTATATGTATCATCCGTTAGGCCTCTGTTGGAGTATGCAGCGCCAGTATGGAAGCCATACCTTATCAAGCATTTCATAAGACTGAAAAAAAAATGTCTAGGCCCAAAGATAAGATGAATGAGACTTGAGGTATGTGAAGAGACTACTGAAGTCAAGTCTGATGACATGAGAGGTCAGGATGAAGAGATGGCTTAGGTTGAAGAATACATATGACAGTGCTCGCGAAGCTAGGAGTGAATCCATTAGCGGCCAGCTAAGAGATGGGGTCAGGAGCTAGCATTCGACTCCTGCAACCACAAACAGATGAGTACACACACAAATAAAACCGCATTCGCACATATTGCACACTTTAAATTTACAAATTAAATTGTTTATTTATGAACCTCTCGTCTCTTTTTTTTCTGTCTGGCAAACTCTCTCTCCATCTCGTTGTAAAAGAGGACTCCGCAACCATGTGCAGGTGCACATGTGTGAAGCTCTCCATCTGTATGTATGACACTATCCTGTATGTGTATATGACGTTATACTGAGTATGTGATACTACCCTATGAATGTATGACACTACCCCCTGTATAGGCTCAAAACTGTCCCTGTGTAGGAGTGAGGCCCTACCTGTGTGCGTATGAAGGCTTCACTGTGAACGTATGAAGACCTCCCTGAGTTCGTATGAAGACTTCCCTATGTACATATGAAGACTCCCCTATGTACGTATCAAAACTTCCCTATGTACGTATGAAGACTTCCCTATGTATGTATGAAGGCCTCCCTATGTAAGTATGAGGGCTTCCCTGTGTACGTTTGAAGGACTCCCTCTGTACTTAAGAACGCCTTCTTGTGCACGTGTGAAGGTCTCCCTGTGAGAACTAAATTTGTCGATAGGTGACCTCATAGGAATGGTAACCTTAAACTTGCAAAAGGCCTTCGGTACTGTCAACCACAATATATTATGTAAGAAACTATCGGCATAGGTTCTGTAGAATGGTTTAAGTCCTACCTAACAACAGGAAACAAATTGTCAAAATGAACAAAACAGAATCAGAACCCCTGCCGATAGCATGTGGAGTTCCTCAAGGTAGTATCCTGGGTCCCTTATTATTCCTTTGTTATGTTAATGACATGTCCATCAGTGTTAAGTGGAAACTCCTACTGTATGCAGATGACAGTGCTCTGTTAGTGTCAGGTAAAGACCAACAAGATATAGGTAATGTATTAACACAGGAACTGGAGTCCTGAAGCAAATGGTTAGTAGACAACAAACTATCGTTACACCTCGGGAAAACTGAAGCCATACTCACTGGCACGAAACACAAACTGAGAAGGGTAAATAATTTTATGTCCGGTGTAATGGGGAGCCCATCACTTCAGTTTCCTCAGTAAGATATATGGGAATCCCCTTTGACCCATGTATGTCAGGAGAATTGATAAGGAACAGTGTAGTAAAGAAAGCAAATGCCATACTGAAATTTCTTTACAGATAAGCACAGTGTCTACCTACTGAGGCTCGTAGGACCCTATGTCTAGCCCTTATACAATGTCATATGGACTACGCTTTGCCTTGGCAAAAAACTGAAAGATAGATTGCAAATCACCCAGAACAAAATGTTAAAATTCATCCTGGACTTGGGTCCAAGAGAACATGTAGGCCAGGATGAATTACAAAAATTGGATATACTAAATGATGAAGACAGAGTAAATCAACTGAAGTTAAATCAGGTTTATAAAATTGCTCATAGTGTCCATAATATCTTGCTGCCAATTGTACCAAGGTCGGGAACCGACGCAATCATAGTACTAGGGGGAGAGAGTACAACTTTGTAGTACCAACAGTCAGTGGCCAGGTTTCAAACACCTTTTATTGTACAGCAATAAAGGAATGGAACAGTCTGCCTGCACATGTCAAAGCAAGTCAGAGCATGAACCAGTTCAAGAAGCGTACCAAAAGGTGTCTGATGAATGTAGCTACAAAAAGGGAAGAGAATGATTATTTATTTATTTATTTTTTTTTTGCTAACACACATGTAATCTTCCCTTATTCCTAGCATATCTCTTTTATAGTATAATATTAAGCTATTATCTCCTTTATAGAATAATAATAAGATATTATCACCTATATATTTTAAAAATAAGGTAAAAGGACCCCAATGGAAACAAGTCACTATCTGACTTTTTTGGGTTATCCCAGGTTCATTACACACATGCTGCTGTGTGTGATAATCTATGTAACTACATTTGTGTTAACTTTATTAAACTTACTTAATGTGTAAGTTTGAAGACCTCCCTGTGTACATCCTAAGACCTCCCTGTGCACATCTTAAGACCTCCCTGTGTACATCTTAAGACCTCCCTGTGTACATCTTAAGACCTCCCTGTGTACATCTTAAGACCTCCCTGTGTACATCTTATGACCTCCCTGTGTACATCTTAAGACCTCCCTGTGTACATCTTAAGACCTCCCTGTGTACATCTTAAGACCTCCCTGTGTACATCTTAAGACCTCCCTGTGTACATCTTAAGACCTCCCTGTGTACATCTTAAGACCTCCCTGTGTACATCTTAAGACCTCCCTGTGTACATCTTAAGACCTCCCTGTGTACGTATGAATGCATCTGTATATGCGTGAAGGCAGTATCCACAATACAGCAGTACCCACAATACAGCAGTACCCACAATACAGCAGTACCCACAATACAGCAGTACCCACAATACAGCAGTACCCACAATACAGCAGTACCCACAATACAGAAGTACCCACAATACAGGAGTACCCACAATACAGCCGTACTCACAATACAGCAGTACCCAGAATACAGCAGTACCCAGAATACAGCAGTACCCAGAATACAGCAGTACCCACAATACAGCAGTACCCACAATACAGCACTACCCACAATACAGCAGTACCCACAATACATCAGTACCCACAATGCAGCAGTACCCACAATACAGCAGTACCCACAATACAGCAGCACCCACAATACAGCAGTACCCACAATACAGCAGTACCCACAATACAGCAGTGCCCACAAATACAGCAGTACCCGCAATAGAGCAGAACCCAGAATACAGCAGTACCCAGAATACAGCAATACCCACAATACAGCAGTACCCACAATACAGCAGTACCTACAATATAGCAGTACCCAAAATACAGTAGTACCCACAATACAGCAGTACCCACAATACAACACTACCCACAATACAGCAGTATCCACAATACAGCAGTGCCCACAATATAGCAGTACCCACAATACAGCAGTACCCACAATACAGCAGTACCCACAATACAGCAGTACCCACAATACAGCAGTACCCACAATACAACACTACCCACAATACAGCACTACCCACAATACAGCACTACCCACAGTACAGCAGTACCCACAATACAGCACTACCCACAATACAGCAGTACCCACAATACAGCAGTACCCACAATACAGCAGTACCCCCAATACAGCAGTACCCACAACACAGCAGTACCCACAATACAGCACTACCCACAATGCAGCAGTACCCACAATGCAGCAGTACCCACAATACAGCAGTACCCACAATACAGCAGAACCCACAGTACAACACTACACACAATACAGCACTACGCACAATACAGCACTACCCACAATACAGCAGTAGCCACAATACTGCAGTACCCACAATGCAGCAGTACCCACAATACAGCAGTGCCCACAATACAGCAGTACACGCAATAGAGCAGAACCCACAACACAGCAGTACCCAGAATACAGCAGTACCCACAATACAGCAGTACCCACAATACAGCAGTACCTACAATATAGCAGTACCCAAAATACAGTAGTACCCACAATACAGCAGTACCCACAATACAACACTATCCACAATACAGCAGTACCCACAATACAGCAGTGCCCACAATACAGCAGTACCCACAATACTGCAGAACCCACAATACAGCAGTACCCACAATACAGCACTACCCACAATACAGCACTACCCACAATGCAGTACTACCCACAATACAGCAGAACCCACAATACAGCAGTACCCACAATACAGCAGTACCAAAAATACAGCAGTACCCACAATACAGCAGTACCCACAATACAGCACTACCCACAATACAGCACTTCCCACAATACAGCAACACCCACAATACAGCAGTACCCACAATACAGCAGTACCCACAATACAGCAGTACCCACAATACAGCAGTACCCACAATACAGCAGTACCTACTATGCAGCAGTACCCACAATACAGCAGTACCCACAATACAGCACTGCCCACAATACAGCACTATCCACAATACAGCAGAACCCACAATACAGCAGTACCCACAATACAGCACTACCCATAATACAGCACTTCCCACAATACAGCACTACCCATAATACAGCACTACCCACAATACGGCACTACCCACAATACAGCACTACCCACAATGCAGCACTACCCACAATACAGCAGTACCCACAATGCAGCACTACCCACAATACAGCAGTACCCACAATGCAGCACTTCCCACAATACAGCACTACCCACAATACAGCACTACCCACAATACAGCACTACCCACAATACAACACTACCCACATAGTGGTGTGTGGGCAGCTGATCTTACAAAGGAAAAGAAAATTGGTTAGAGTAGAGTAGGAGTGCTGGCAAGTCTGTGTCACAGCTCCCTCCAGATGGGAACTTAGGTAGCAGGGAGGGAAGACCTCACTCCATCTTGGAAAAAACCTACGGTGAAAGGGGTCTTCCCCCTCTAGAGAATTTTGTGTGATTCTTCGACCTCTTCAGAGATCTTCGTGTAGTCTTCGACCTCTTCAGAGATCTTTGTGTAGCCATCGCCCTCTTCAAAGAAAAACTTTGTGTGGTCACTCCTTGAAGAGAGGGGTAAGAAAGGGGACGCTGTCCCCTCCTGAGGGCAACTTTGTAAAGGTGCTGGCAACCCTCACTACCTCCCCGGTCTCTTGACAAGAGTAAGTGAATAACCAAATTAAAGTGAATAATAGATATCTTCGTTGATCTACGTATATGTATATTGTTACATGAATCTGAGGTTCCCAACTAAGGCAGGACTTACCAAAGAAGGAAATCACTTTCAACATAAATCCCACGAAAGCCATATACGGTATATATATATGTATATATATATATATATATATATATATATATATATATATATATATATATATATATATATATATATATATATATTGTACCGAATAGGTAAAACTGGTCAATTAGCAAGAACTCGCTTAAAATTAAGTCGTTTCTAAAATTTTCTCTTATACGTTTAAAGATATTTTTTTTTTCATTAATGTTAATGTAAAAATTTTTAATTTTGCTCCAAAAGAATCTTAGAAAACTTACCTAACCTTATTATAACAACACCAATTTATTTTAGCCTAACCCAACTAAATATATTTTAGATACGTAAACAATAATTTAATGCTAAACAAACACAGTGAAATATATTTTTTTCGTTAGGTTTAGAATGATTTTGGCGAAATTATTGCATACATAAATTTTCACTTGTCCTATATGGCAAGATGAGCGTTGCTATTTAAGCCAAGATGGCAAGTTCTGCCTATTCGGCACGACATATATATATATATATATATATATATATATATATATATATATATATATATATATATATATATATATATATATATATTAAAATCTCTAGTAAGGCTGATGCATGCAGGGGATGAGATGAAAAGCTGTGAGCCTTCTCCCTGAAAGCTGGCTGCCTTGGACCAAAGTCTAGCGCAAGCTGGACGCCGAGGTATTGGTCCAGTGTGGTGAGAATGGTATAGCACTGCACACCTTGTTCGAAGGTTCGTAGGTTCGAGTCTCCTTCAGCCAGAGATCAGTGTTTGTGTACATATCGCCTGCTCTTGCGAATTCCTTGCATTGTTAAAATCTCTAGTAAGGCTGATGCATGCAGGGGATGAGATGAAAAGCTGTAAGCCTTCTCCCTGAAAGCTGGCTGCCTTGGACCAAAGTCTAGCGCAAGCTGGACTCCAAGGTATTGGTCCATTGTGGTGAGTATGGTATAGCACTGCATACCTTTTTCTAAGGTTCGCAGGTTCGAGTCTCCTTCAACCAGAGATCAGTGTTTATATATATATATATATATATATATATATATATATATATATATATATATATATATATATCTATCTTTTTGTGTGTGTGTGTGTGTGTGTGTGTGTGTGTGTGTGTGTGTGTGTGTCGTGCCGAATAGGCAGAACTTGCGATCTTGGCTTAAATAGCAACGCTCATCTTGCCATATAGGACAAGTGAAAATTTGTGTATGCAATAATTTCGCCAAAATCATTCTGAACCTAACGAAAAAAAATATATTTCACTGTGTTTGTTTAGTATTAAATTACTGTAAACAAATCTAAAATATATTTAGTTGAGTTAGGCTAAAATAAATTGTTCTTGTTATAATAAGGTTAGGTAAGTTTTCTAAGATTCTTTTGGTGCAAAATTAAATTTTTTTACATTAACATTAATGAAAAAAATATATCTTTAAACGTATAAAAGAAAATTTCAGAAAGGACTTAATTTTAAATGAGTTCTTGCTAATTGACCAGTTTTACATATTCGGCACGACATATATATATATATATATATATATATATATATATATATATATATATATATATATATATATATATATATATATATATATATATATATATATATATATATATATATATATATTCTTCGCGCTAGCTAACGAGAGTTTGCCCTCTCAGGCAGTCTTATCTTCGTTATGAAGGGATACCTGGCTTATGGTTTTACTTTATAATTAGTCTTGTGTCATGTCTTGTCAGTTAAGAAGAAGAGAGGCTCTAAGATGAGACCAGAACTTCCTTCATCTCCCGCTACCAACTTTATCTCCTTCCTGCCTCCCCAAGAATTAATATAACATGTTTCCCCTCAATAATAATGGGACGGCAGCGTGACCTGCTGTGTAAAATGTGACGTACAAATGTTACACAGGTGAGCAAGAGCACAATTGTTTACAATTTTGTTGTGTACACTGGATCCTTTTGTGGATGATGATATGTGGGGTTTGAATTCTCTCTAGTAAATGAAGGTTGTTTCAGCTGAATTTAACTTGACAAGAAGACTGTAATCCCAAGAGTAGAAGTTAAAGTATTCTCTGTGTATACACACTGAAAGATATACACCGGTATATGTACACTGACTGTCAGATTCAGGTGCATTTACACTAAGTATTGGTAAGAGAATTCGACCTTCAGATGAGAGAGAGAGAGAGAGAGAGAGAGAGAGAGAGAGAGAGAGAGAGAGAGAGAGAGAGAGAGAGAGAGAGAGAGAGAGAGAGAGAGAGAGAGAGAGAGAGAGAGAGATTGAGAAAATGAGAGAGAATTACGAATCCAATATAGATGAGGGGACAAAGAGCGATGGGAGAGGCGGGAACCAAGCAGTGTGATATGCGATCTTCTGAACAAAGAAGACAAAGAGAGAAACAGAAGGATATCTCAAGTAATGAAGGCACAATGTGATAGTCAAGACAACTCTGCTTCTTCCTTGCTAGACGCAAAGACAAGCTGGATGCAGAGACAAGCTGGACGCAGTGGCAAGCTGGATGCAGAGACAAGCTGGACGCAGTGGCAAGCTGGATGCAGAGACAAGCTGGACGCAGTGGCAAGCTGGATGCAGAGACAAGCTGGACGCAGTGGCAAGCTGGATGCAGAGACAAGCTGGACGCAGTGGCAAGCTGGATGCAGAGACAAGCTGGACGCAGTGGCAAGCTGGATGCAGAGACAAGCTGGACGCAGTGGCAAGCTGGATGCAGAGACAAGCTGGACGCAGTGGCAAGCTGGATGCAGAGACAAGCTGGACGCAGTGGCAAGCTGGATGCAGAGACAAGCTGGACGCAGTGGCAAGCTGGATGCAGAGACAAGCTGGACGCAGTGGCAAGCTGGATGCAGAGACAAGCTGGACGCAGTGGCAAGCTGGATGCAGAGACAAGCTGGACGCAGTGGCAAGCTGGATGCAGAGACAAGCTGGACGCAGTGACAAGCTGGATGCAGAGACAAGCTGGACGCAGTGGCAAGCTGGATGCAGAGACAAGCTGGACGCAGTGGCAAGCTGGATGCAGAGACAAGCTGGACGCAGTGGCAAGCTGGATGCAGAGACAAGCTGGACGCAGTGGCAAGCTGGATGCAGAGACAAGCTGGACGCAGTGGCAAGCTGGATGCAGAGACAAGCTGGACGCAGTGGCAAGCTGGATGCAGAGACAAGCGGGACGCAGAGGAAAGCTGGACGTAAAGAATCTTTTAATTTATTGATTTTCAAAAA
This sequence comes from Cherax quadricarinatus, assembly GCF_038502225.1. NCBI lineage: Eukaryota > Metazoa > Arthropoda > Malacostraca > Decapoda > Parastacidae > Cherax > Cherax quadricarinatus. The sequence goes on from NC_091293.1 coordinate 5,145,534, forward strand.
CAAAAAAATAAAAAAAATATAACTATTGGGAAACTGTGTTGTTCATGTTGAATCACCTGATGATTTATCTCATTCAACTGATAATTCACTCATCACTAAGCATGTTGGGTAACCTGATGATTCACCTGATGATTCTTTCACCTCGTCAACAAAACAGCGAAACATGACTATGCAAATATTTGTTAGGCCAATTGTTTTGACACCAAAACTAACACAGCAACCAAACCGTGTCGGAATTTATGCAGGTACTACCGTCCTGCCAAGTGAGCGTAAAACGAAAGCCTGTAATTGTTTTGCATGATGGTAGGATTGCTGGTGTCCTTTTTTCTGTCTCATGAACATGCAAGATTTCAGGTACGTCTTGCTACTTCTACTTACACTTAGGTCACACTACACATACATGTACAAGCATATATATTCACGCCAATCTGGGTTTTCTTCTATTTTCTTTCTTGTTCTTATTCTTGTTTATTTCCTCTTATCTCCATGGGGAAGTGGAACAGAATTCTTCCTCCGTAAGCCATGCGTGTTGTAAGAGGCGACTAAAATGCCGGGAGCAAGGGGCTAGTAACCCCTTCTCCCGTATATATTACTAGATGTACAAGGAGAAACTTTCGTTTTTACTTTTGGGCCACCCTGCCTTGGTGGGATACGGCCGGTGTCTTGAAATATATATATATATATATATATATATATATATATATATATATATATATATATATATATATATATATATATATATATATATATATATATTTATTTATATTTTATTTTTTATTTATTTATTTATTTTTATCTTTTATTATCACACTGGCCGATTCCCACCAAGGCAGGGTGCCCCGAAAAAGAAAAACTTTCACCATCATTCACTCCATCACTGTCTTGCCAGAAGGGTGCTTTACACTACAGTTTTTAAACTGCAACATTAACACCCCTCCTTCAGAGTGCAGGCACTGTACTTCCCATCTCCAGGACTCAAGTCCGGCCTGCCGGTTTCCCTGAATCCCTTCATAAATGTTACTTTGCTCACACTCTAACAGCACGTCAAGTATTAAAAACCATTTGTCTCCATTCACTCCTATCAAACACGCTCACGCACGCCTGCTGGAAGTCCAAGCCCCTCGCACACAAAACCTCCTTTACCCCCTCCCTCCAACCCTTCCTAGGCCGACCCCTACCCCGCCTTCCTGCCACTACAGACTGATACACTCTTGAAGTCATTCTGTTTCGCTCCATTCTCTCTACTTGTCCGAACCACCTCAACAACCCTTCCTCAGCCCTCTGGACAACAGTTTTGGTAATCCCGCACCTCCTCCTAACTTCCAAACTACGAATTCTCTGCATTATATTCACACCACACATTGCCCTCAGACATGACATCTCCACTGCCTCCAGCCTTCTCCTCGCTGCAACATTCATCACCCACGCTTCACACCCATATAAGAGCGTTGGTAAAACTATACTCTCATACATTCCTCTCTTTGCCTCCAAGGACAAAGTTCTTTGTCTCCACAGGCTAATAAGTGCACCACTCACTCTTTTTCCCTCATCAATTCTATGATTCACCTCATCTTTCATAGACCCATCCGCTGACACGTCCACTCCCAAATATCTGAATACGTTCACCTCCTCCATACTCTCTCCCTCCAATCTGATATTCAATCTTTCATCACCTAATCTTTTTGTTATCCTCATAACCTTACTCTTTCCTGTATTCACCTTTAATTTTCTTCTTTTGCACACCCTACCAAATTCATCCACCAATCTCTGCAGCTTCTCTTCAGAATCTCCCAAAAGCACAGTGTCATCAGCAAAGAGCAGCTGTGACAACTCCCACTTTGTGTGTGATTCTTTATCTTTTAACTCCACGCCTCTTGCCAAGACCCTCGCATTTACTTCTCTTACAACCCCATCTATAAATATATTAAACAACCACGGTGACATCACACATCCTTGTCTAAGGCCTACTTTTACTGGGAAAAAATTTCCCTCTTTCCTACATACTCTAACTTGAGCCTCACTATCCTCGTAAAAACTCTTCACTGCTTTCAGTAACCTACCTCCTACACCATACACTTGCAACATCTGCCACATTGCCCCCCTATCCACACTGTCATACGCCTTTTCCAAATCCATAAATGCCACAAAGACCTCTTTAGCCTTATCTAAATACTGTTCACTTATATGTTTCACTGTAAACACCTGGTCCACACACCCCCTACCTTTCCTAAAGCCTCCTTGTTCATCTGCTATCCTATTCTCCGTCTTACTCTTAATTCTTTCAATTATAACTCTACCATACACTTTACCAGGTACACTCAACAGACTTATCCCCCTATAATTTTTGCACTCTCTTTTATCCCCTTTGCCTTTATACAAAGGAACTATGCATGCTCTCTGCCAATCACTAGGTACCTTACCCTCTTCCATACATTTATTAAATAATTGCACCAACCACTCCAAAACTATATCCCCACCTGCTTTTAACATTTCTATCTTTATCCCATCAATCCCGGCTGCCTTACCCCCTTTCATTTTACCTACTGCCTCACGAACTTCCCCCACACTCACAACTGGCTCTTCCTCACTCCTACAAGATGTTATTCCTCCTTGCCCTATACACGAAATCACAGCTTCCCTATCTTCATCAACATTTAACAATTCCTCAAAATATTCCCTCCATCTTCCCAATACCTCTAATTCTCCATTTAATAACTCTCCTCTCCTATTTTTAACTGACAAATCCATTTGTTCTCTAGGCTTTCTTAACTTGTTAATCTCACTCCAAAACTTTTTCTTATTTTCAACAAAATTTGTTGATAACATCTCACCCACTCTCTCATTTGCTCTCTTTTTACATTGCTTCACCACTCTCTTAACCTCTCTCTTTTTCTCCATAGACTCTTCCCTCCTTGCATCACTTCTACTTTGTAAAAACTTCTCATATGCTAACTTTTTCTCCCTTACTACTCTCTTTACATCATCATTCCACCAATCGATCCTCTTCCCTCCTGCACCCACTTTCCTGTAACCACAAACTTCTGCTGAACACTCTAACACTACATTTATAAACCTACCCCATACCTCTTCGACCCCATTGCCTATGCTCTCATTAGCCCATCTATCCTCCAATAGCTGTTTATATCTTACCCTAACTGCCTCCTTTTTTAGTTTATAAACCTTCACCTCTCTCTTCCCTGATGCTTCTATTCTCCTTGTATCCCATCTACCTTTTACTCTCAGTGTAGCTACAACTAGAAAGTGATCTGATATATCTGTGGCCCCTCTATAAACATGTACATCCTGAAGTCTACTCAACAGTCTTTTATCTACCAATACATAATCCAACAAACTACTGTCATTTCGCCCTACATCATATCGTGTATACTTATTTATCCTCTTTTTCTTAAAATATGTATTACCTATAACTAAACCCCTTTCTATACAAAGTTCAATCAAAGGGCTCCCATTATCATTTACACCTGGCACCCCAAACTTACCTACCACACCCTCTCTAAAAGTTTCTCCTACTTTAGCATTCAGGTCCCCTACCACAATTAGTCTCTCACTTGGTTCAAAGGCTCCTATACATTCACTTAACATCTCCCAAAATCTCTCTTTCTCCTCTGCATTCCTCTCTTCTCCAGGTGCATACACGCTTATTATGACCCACTTCTCGCATCCAACCTTTACTTTAATCCACATAATTCTTGAATTTACACATTCATATTCTCTTTTCTCCTTCCATAACTGATCATTTAACATTACTGCTACCCCTTCCTTTGCTCTAACTCTCTCAGATACTCCAGATTTAATCCCATTTATTTCCCCCCACTGAAACTCTCCTACCCCCTTCAGCTTTGTTTTGCTTAGAGCCAGGACATCCAACTTCTTTTCATTCATAACATCAGCAATCATCTGTTTCTTGTCATCCGCACTACATCCACGCACATTTAAGCATCCCAGTTTTATAAAGTTTTTCTTCTTCTCTTTTTTAGTAAATGTATACAGGAGAAGGGGTTACTAGCCCATTGCTCCCGGCATTTTAGTCGCCTCATACGACACGCATGGCTTACGGAGGAAAGATTCTTTTCCACTTCCCCATGGACAATAGAAGAAATAAAAAAGAACAAGAGCTATTTAGAAAAAGGAGAAAAACCTAGATGTATGTATATATATATATGCATGTGCGTGTTTGTGAAGTGTGACCAAAGTGTAAGTAGGAGTAGCAAGATATCCCTGTTATCTAGCGTGTTTATGAGACAGAAAAAGAAACCAGTATATATATATATATATATATATATATATATATATATATATATATATATATATATATATATATATATATATATATATATATATATATATATATATATATATATATATACACATATGTGGAGGTACCACTTCTAGAAGTTTACTGGGGACCCTCATCCTCAGAGTGACAATAAACGTAATAAAATATTATTGTATATATAATATATATATATATATACATATATATATATATATGTATATATATATATATACATGTATATATACATGTATATATATATATATATATATATATATATATATATATATATATATATATATATATATATATATGTACCCACGAACAAGTGGTATTGATCAATAACAGCACTGCAACTTGTCAAGGAGTCGAACCCATGCTGCTTTTGGCCTGCCTTATGGCGGGCGAAAACTCATGACACCTTAATCCACGGGACTACACAATCCTTAAGAGTAGCGCATCCAGCAGAACTGGATGTTGTACTCGCTACCCAAGGACATATGGTGGTGTGGATGACTCTGGGCTAATTTCATTCTACTCCCTGTTTGGTGTACTAATACTACGAGGAGTATTTTATATTATTGTACCCACGAACAAGTGGTATTCATCAATAACAACACTGCGACTAGTCTAGGAGTTGAACCCATGCTGCTTTGGCCTGCTTCATGGTGGGCGAAGACTCATGACGCCTTAATGAGTTGAGGAATCCTAGGGAACAAATGGATTTGACAGTTAAAAATAGGAGAGGAGAGTTTTAAATGAAGAGTTAGAGGTATCGGGAAGATAAACGGAATATTTTGAAGAATTGTTAAATGTTGATCAAGATAGGGAAACTGTGATTTCGTGTATAGGGCAGGGAGGAATAACACATTGTAGGAATGAGGAAGAGTCAGTTGTGAGTGTGGGGGAAGTTCGTGAGGCAGTGGGTAGAATGAAAGGGGGTAAGGCAGCTGGGATTGATGGGATAAAGACAAATATTAAAACCAGGTGGGGATATACTTTTGGAGTGGTTGGTGCTATTATTTAATACATGTATGGAAGAGGGTAAAGTACCTAGGGATTGACAGAGAGCATGCATAGTTCCTTTGTATAAAGGCAAAGCGGACAAAGGAGAGTGTAAAAATTTTAGGGGAGTGAGTCTGTTGAGTATACCTGGTAAAGTGTTTGGTAGTATTATTATTGAAAGAATTAAGAGTAAGACGGAGAGTTGGATAGCAGATGAACAAGGAGGCTTTAGGATAGGTACGGGGTGTGTAGACCAAGTGTTTACAGTGAAACTTATAGGTGAACAGTATTTAGATGAAAGTAAAGAGGTTTTTGTGGCATTTATGGATTTGGAAAAGCGTATGACAGGGAAGATAAGGGGGCAATGTGGCAGATGTTGCAGGTGTATGGTATAGGAGGTAGGTTTTTAAAAGTAGTGATGCTCAGGTTAGAGTATGTCTGAGAGAGGGAGATTATTTCCCAGCAAAAGTAGGCCTTAGACAAGAATGTGTTATGTAACCGTGGTTGTTTAATCTGTTTATAGATGGGTTGTAAGAGAAGTGAATGCTAGGGTCTTGGCAAGAGGTGTGGGGGTTAAAGGATAAAGAGTCTAACACAAAGTGGGAGTTGTCACAGTTGCTCTTTGCAGATGACACTGTGCTTTTGGGTGATTCTGAAGAGAAGTTGCAGAGGTTGGTGGAAGAATTTAGTAGGGTATGTTGTGTAAGAATGGTACATAATACCGACAAGATGAAATTAAGACACATGTGCAATATCTGGGTATCTTTATTGTAGACGTTTCGCCATCCAGTGGCTTTATCAATACAAATTCTAGGACATAACTTGAAGACAGTAGAACTATGTACAGAAGATGAGGTAATCAGTCCCTCAACCTAGGAGTAGGTGCGAAGAGCACCATAGTCGAGGAGATTTTGAAGCAGAAGAAAGGAGCCTGGAGCTTATATAGTAACGTCAGGTGTAGCAGACGAAAGCATAGTCACTGGCAGGCGGGATTCCCCAGTGGAAGTAGGTCCTTCCCAAAGAGATAGGTTAGTTGTAGTAGTAGTTGTCGTAGCCGTGAAGGTTATGTACATGTCCTCAGAATCAAGATTCCATGATGTTGCAGTGGGTATGTAAAAGAAGAAAATTAAAAGTGAATATGGTAAAGAGGAAGGAGATGAAAATAACAAAAAGATTAGGTGATGAAAGATTGGATATCAGATTGGAGGGAAAGAGTATGGAGGGGGTAAATGTATTCAGATATTTAGGAGTGGACGTGTCAGCAGATGGGTCTATGAAGGATGAGGTGAATCATAGAATTGATGAAGGGAAAAGGTTGAGTGGTGCACTTAGGAGTCTGTGGAGACGAAGAACTTTGTCTTTGGAAGCAAAAAGGGGAATGTATGAGAGTATAGTTATACCAACACTCTTATATGGGTGTGATGCATTGGTGGTGAATGTTGCAACGAGGAGGAGGCTGGAGGCAGTGGAGATGTCATGTCTGAGGGCAATGCGTGGTGTGAATATAATGCAGAGAATTCGTAGTTTGGAAGTGAGGAGGAGGTGCGGGATTACCAAAACTGTTATCCAGAGGGCTGAGGAAGGGTTGCTGAGGTGGTTCGGACATGTAGAGAGAATGGAATGAAACAGAAAGACTTCCAGAGTGCATAAATCTGTAGTTTAGGAAAGGCAGGGTAGGGATCGGCCAATGAAAGGTTGGAGGGAGGTTGTAAATGAGGTTTAGTGTGCTAGTAGCTTGGACTTTCAGCAAGCATGCATGAACGTACGTATTTGATAGGAGTGAATGAAGACAAATGATTTTTAATACTTGACATGTTGTTGGAGTGTGAACAAAGTAACATTTTTTAAGGGATTCAGGGAAACCGGCAGGCCGGACTTGATTCCTGGAGATGAGAAGTACAGTGTCAGCACTCTGAAGGAGGAGCGCTACTGTTGCACTTTTATAACTGTAGTGCAAAGCATGCCTCTGGGAAAACAGTGATGGAGTGAATTATGATGAAAGTTTTTCTTTTTCCGGGTCACCCTGCCTTGGTGGGAATCGGCCGATGTGTTAATAATAATAAAAAATACATATGTATATACATAATGTTTATATATATAAATATATATATATATATATATATATATATATATATATATATATATATATATATATATATATATATATATATATATATATATATATATATATATATATATTCAAAACAACCACTGTGAAAGAGTAGTGAAATTCCAAGCGCTTTCGTGACTACTCGCATTGTCAAGGGACTATGAAAGTAATACATCAAAGGAAGGCAATTAAAGGGCTTAGACTACACCTCACAGTCAACCCCCACAACAAAGAAACACCTGAAGTGCGACAATACCTGACTCATAAGAAAAGAGGAACACTGCAGTAGGTCCGCTGGTCCAACTAAACAGGTCCTCACTACATCCCACTAACAAATTATTCTACCCAAGAAATAAGGTTTATTATTTGTCCAATGTATTATTAAACTCTAACCAAATTATATTAATTATAAATGAGTCTAATTTATATAAACCTAAGGAAATATTCATATTATTTTCAAAACTGATTTTTATGAAACAAGATTCAATTATATTCCTGTCAACCATGGACTTGTTTGATACAACTTTCTCAACTTTTTGGAAATCAATTGGATGGTTAAAATCTCTCACATGAATAAATAGAGCATTGGAATCTTGTCCAGTTCTAATGCTATATTTATGTTGTTTTAATCTAAGTTCAAAACTTTTACCAGTTTGACCGTAATAAACTTTATCGCAAATTTTACAAGGAATCTTATAGACATATCCGTCAGCATTTTGGGGGGAATTCTTTATCAAAAGTTTTTTATTGTATCAAGATTTTTAAATACAACTTTAATATTAAAAGTCTTAAGAAGAGAAGGCATATCAACCAAGTTTTCATGGTAAGGGAGAACCAACATACTTTTAGTTGAATAAGGTTGGTTGTCCCTTTTTGGGTTGTAAAAAGTATTTCTAGCAATTTTAAATGATTTATCAATTACATTTCTCTGGTATTTCAGATCAATGGCTATTTCATAAATTTTGGATATTTCTTCATCTATGAACTCTGGACTACAAATACGTAGAGCTCACTAAAACATTGATGAGAAAACAGACAGTTTAACTCTATCTTGATGGGAAGAATAATAGTGTACATAAGAACAGTTATTTGTAGGTTTTCTGTAAATTTTAAATTTGAATTCATTATTACTCTTAATAATTAAAACATCTAGAAAAGGCAATGAGTTATTTTCCTCAATGTGGGACCTCGGATATTGATACAGTGTTCTCTTGTTGTCCCTACCGCCCCCTTGCTCCTCACTTGGTTTATTTTACACTTCCTTCCATATTTCTCACTCCAGTATGTTGTTATGGCAGTGTGCAGATTTGGGACCAGGCAGTCGAGTACCTTCCAGGCATATATTATCATGTATCTCTCTCTCCTCCACTCCAATGAGTGGAGGAGACTTCAAGGCGTTCCCAGAAATTTAGGTGCTTTACTGACTCAGTGTGAGCCGTAAACGACCTATGTATTTGTTCCAGCTCTGATATTTCTCCTGCTTTGAACGGGAGAAATATCAGAGCTGGAACAAATACAGAGATCGTTTACGGCTCACATTGAGCCAGTAAAGCACCTAAATTACTGGAAACGCCTTCAAGTCTTGAACATGTACTCATTGGAGTAGAGGAGAGAGAGATGCATTATAATATGTTCCTGGAAAATACTCGAAGGCCTGGTCCCAAATCTGCACACTACCATAGCAACATACAGGAGCGAGAGATATGGGTGGAGGTGTATGCAGTAACTTCGCAAAAATTATTCTGAACCTAACGAAAAATATATATTTCTTTGAGGTTTTTATATTATTAAGTTATTGTAAACTTATCTAAAATATATTTAGATGGATTAGGCTAAATTAAATTGTGCTTTTTATAAGGTTACGTAAGTTTTCTAAGGCTCTTTTGTTACAAAATTATTAATTTTTACATTAACATAAATAAAAAATATATCTTTAAACATATAAGAATAAAATTTAGAAATGACTCAATTTTAAATGAGTTCATCTTAATTGACCAGTTTTGCCTATTCGGCACGACACACACACACACACACACACACACACACACACACACACATACACACACACACACACACATATATACATATATATATATATATATATATATATATATATATATATATATATATATATATATATATATATATATATATATATATATATATATATATGCGTGTGTGTTCTTTTGGCATTTATGGATTTGGAAAAGGCGTATGACAGGGTGGATAGGGGGGCAATGTGGCAGATGTTGCAGGTGTATGGTGTAGGAGGTAGGTTACTGAAAGCAGTGAAGAGTTTTTACGAGGATAGTGAGGCTCAAGTTAGAGTATGTAGGAAAGAGGGAAATTATTTCCCAGTAGAAGTAGGCCTTAGACAAGGATGTGTGATGTCACCGTGGTTGTTTAATATATTTATAGATGGGGTTGTAAGAGAAGTAAATGCGAGGGTCTTGGCAAGAGGCGTGGAGTTAAAAGATAAAGAATCACACATAAAGTGGGAGTTGTCACAGTTGCTCTTTGCTGATGACACTGTGCTCTTGGGAGATTCTGAAGAGAAGTTGCAGAGATTGGTGGATGAATTTGGTAGGGTGTGCAAAAGAAGAAAATTAAAAGTGAATACAGGAAAGAGTAAGGTTATGAGGATAACAAAAGATTAGGTGATGAAAGATTGGATATCAGATTGGAGGGAGAGAGTATGAAGGAGGTGAATGTATTCAGATATTTGGGAGTGGACGTGTCAGCGGATGGGTCTATGAAAGATGAAGTGAATCATAGAATTGATGAGGGGAAAAGGGTGAGCGGTGCACTTAGGAGTCTGTGGAGACAAAGAACTTTGTCCTTGGAGGCAAAGAGGGGAATGTATGAGAGTATAGTTTTACCAACGCTCTTATATGGTTGTGAAGCATGGGTGATGAATGTTGCAGCGAGGAGAAGGCTAGAGGCAGTGGAGAAGTCATGTCTGAGGGCAATGTGTGGTGTGAATATAATGCAGAGAATTCGTAGTTTGGAAGTTAGGAGGAGGTGCGGGATTACCAAAACTGTTATCCAGAGGGGTGAGGAAGGGTTGTTGAGGTGATTCGGACATGTAGAGAGAATGGAGCGAAACAGAGTGACTTCAAGAGTGTATCAGTCTGTAGTGGAAGGAAGGCGGGGTAGGGGTCGGCCTAGGAAAGGTTGGAGGGAGGGGGTAAAGGAGGATTTGTGTGCGAGGGGCTTGGACTTCCAGCAGGCATGCGTGAGCGTGTTTGATAGGAGTGAATGGAGACAAATGGTTTTTAATTCTTGACGTGCTGTTGGAGTGTGAGCAAAGTAACATTTACACTCTGAAGGAGGGGTGTTAATGTTGCAGTTTAAAAACTGTAGTGTAAAGCACCCTTCTGGCAAGACAGTGATTGAATGATGGTGAAAGTTTTTCATTTTCGGGCCACCCTGCCTTGGTGGGAATCGGCCAGTGTGATAATAATAATTAAGTCCTTTCTTTAAAATTAAGTCCTTTCTAAAAATTTTCTCTTATACGTTTAAAGATATATTTTTTGTCATTATTGTTGACGTAAAAATTTATAATTTTGCACCAAAAGGAACTTAGAAAACTTACCTAACCTTATTATAACAAGAACAATTTATTTTAGCCTAACCCAACTAAATATATTTTAGATTTGTTTACAATAATTTAATACTAAACAAATACAGTGAAATATATTTTTTTCGTTAGGTTCAGAATGATTTTGGCGAAATTATCGTATACACAAATTTTCACTTGTCCTATATGGCAAGATGAGCGTTGCTATTTAAGCCAAAATCGCAAGTTCTGCCTATTCGGCACGACATATATATATATATATATATATATATATATATATATATATATATATATATATATATATATATATATATATATATATATATACATATATATATATATATATATATATATATATATATATATATATATATATATATATATATATATATATATATATACATATATATATACATATATATATATATATATATATATATATATATATATATATATATATATATATATATATATATATATATATATATATATATATATATATATATATATATATATATATATATATATATATATATATATATATATATATATATATGTAGAGCCGAATAGGCAGAACTTGCGATCATGGCTTAAATAGCAACGCTCATCTTGCCATATAGGACAAGTGAAAATTTGTGTATGCAATAATTTCGCCAAAATCATTCTGAACCTAACGAAAAAAAATTATTTCACTGTGTTTGTTTAGTATTAAATTACTGTAAACAAATCTAAAATATATATAGTTGGGTTAGGCTAAAATAAATTGTTCTTGTTACAATAAGGTTAGGTAAGTTTTCTATGATTCTTTTGGTGCAAAATTAATTTTTTTTGCATTAACATTAATGAAAAATATATATCTTTAAACGTATATGAGAAAATTTTAGAAATGACTTAATTTTAAATGAGTTCTTGCTAATTGACCAGTTTTACATATTCGGTACGACATACATATATGTGTGAATATATATATATATATATATATATATATATATATATATATATATATATATATATATATATATATATATATATATATATATATATATATATATATATATATATATATATATATATATATATATATATATATATATATATATATATATATATATATATATATATAGATATATATATATATATATATATGTATATATATAAATATATATATATATATATATATATATATATATATATATATATATATATATATATATATACATATATATATATATATATATATATATATATATATATATATATATATATATATATATATATATATATATATATATATATATGTATATATATATATATATATATATATATATATATATATATATATATATATGTATATATATATATATATATATGTGTGTGTGTGTGTGTGTGTGTGTGTGTGTGTGTGTGTGTGTGTGTGTGTGTGTGTGTGTGTGTGTGTGTGTGTGTGTGGGTGTGTTTTTTTTGTGTGTGTGTGTGTACTCACCTAATTGTGGTTGCAGGGGTCGAAACTCAGCTCCTGGCCCCGCCTCTTCACTGATCGCTACTAGGTTCTCTCTCTGCTTCCTGAGCTTTGCCATACCTCGTCTTAAAGCTATGCATGGTTCCTGCCTCCACTACATCACTTGCTAGGCTATTCCACTTCCTGACGACTCTATGACTGAATAAATACTTCCTAACATCCCTCTGACTCGTCTGAGTTTTCAGCTTCCAATTGTGACCCCTTGTTTCTGTGTCACCTCTCTGGAACAACCTGTCTCTGTCCACCTTATCTATTCCACGCAGTATTTTGTATGTCGTTATCATGTCTCCCCTGACCCTTCTGTCCTCCAATGTCGCCAGTCCGATTTCCCTCAACCTCTCTTCGTAGGACATTACCCTGAGCTCCGGAACTAGCCTTGTTTCAAACCTTTGCACTTTCTCTAATTTCTTGACGTATGTGTGTGTGTGTGTGTGTGTGTGTGTATACTGTATTCTGTATGAAGTGTCTTCTATACGTAGTGTGTATATTCTGTATTTAGTGAATAAAGTATGTTCTATACGTGATGTATAATATATCTTCTATACATAGTTCACAATGTATCACCTATAAGTAGTTAATGATCTATTACTTGTACGTAAATTTAATTATTTGCTGAAATTGATCAAGTAAATAGAAAAATGTCAACCTCAGCAGTAACAGTGACAAACAATAAAAAACAAACTAACAAAGGCAACAACAATACAGCCAGCGAAAGAAGACAAGCCACAATGCCCCGAAATCCAAGAGGATAAAACAAAGGAGATAAGTAACCAGAGACTTCAAAACAAGGCTGCTGCTGCTGCTGATACAAGAACTTTAGGTAGCAATTAGGAAACAATTTACTAACAATTTCGAACCAAACAATGTGTGAGGCGGTATTGAGAAGGATGGTGGAGAAAGTTTTGCCACTGTGGGAAGTAGAAGTGTTCTCGGTGGTGCACTGCGATACACGAAGGGTCGGTGAAATATCTTGGGCAATGTTCAACTGACATGGTAAGAACTGCTATTCCACAGCGGCAGTTGACGTCTGCGCTAGTTAATATGATAGTTGCAGTGTAGATGAGGAGGACTGGGAGCTGGCTATCTTTCCCTGTCATATTCCATCACATTGTCTGGGTTACATATGTAATAACTGTTGTCAAACTGAATGATTTAATTTCTCAACTCCTGATCCCTTTTCAGGAATTTTGCTTACTCTACCTCTCCTCTTGGTTTCTTGTTCACTACTTACTAATGGTGTCTTCTGTTATTCTACTCTGTCTTGCTCAACCGAGACAGAGTAGAAAATGATTCAGAAGGAACCCAAACGTCGTTTGAAGTTCCCTCGCTAGGGCGTTGGTTCGTAGTAACAAATTAAAGGCTTAAGAATTGAAATTATTATACTTCCACACTAGAAGGAAGATGACTATGAAAAGCCAAATATTAAGGTCGAAAAAGAAGGGCGACCTTACAAAAAACAACAGGATGTAGGCTTGACGGAAATTTCAAGGCGTTGTATCTACTTAGGAGAAAATGTGATGAGAAAGAGAGAAGACAAGGAACGTATGAAAACACAATAGATATAAATTAGCAGGATCACGGAGGAAATGATGAAGATGTTGCAGTAGCTGGACACAAATAAACCCATGGGAACTAACAACATAGTTCCCTGGGCACTGACAGAGGTGGGAGAAGCAATGTGTGAGCCTATTGCCAAGATATCTTAAACAATTCGCTACACACAGGACTAGCACCACAAAACAGGAAAACTGCCCATTTGATTCGTATATTAACAAGGCGAATATACTGGAAATACCGAACGTACATATTGTCCCAATTTCAGAAGTGTCTGAAGAGTGATGGAGCACCTGGAGAGATTTGTTCATCAGGGAAAATCAAAATGATTTCAGGGATGGGAAATCTTGTTTCGGTAACCAGATAACATTTAATGACATTCACGGAAATAAATCAAAGGGGACAAGAATAAACAAACTTCAAATTCGTGGATTTCAAGAAAACTTTTCTTACAGCCCCTCACTAGACCGATACATAACTTGGAGGAGAAGACGAAGATAAAGAGTACAAAAGACGTAGAGTGACAGTACGAGAGAAGGCATCAGGATTAGTGAGAGTAACAAGTACCATTTCCCGAGAATCAGCATTTTATATCTACTTAAATTGTCAACCCGATGAAATAAAGTAATATTTTTTTTGTTTGCAGATGATACGACGTTGATGAGAAAGTGTTGTTCAGTTACTGCTCGAGAAAAGTTGCAATACTGTTATGACAGGTGAAGGTTCGAGTTAATTCCAAACAAGTGCAAAGTCACGTTACTAAGGGTATGTGAGCGAAGACCGAAGATAAAGTACAGTTTGGGAGGACAGGTCAATGAAGGGACCTAGGAACGAGCACTACACCGAACACATCACTGTGGAGCTTTTTGGGAGGACTCCAGGTTTAATCTCAGAACAGCCGTCGGGAATCTCAACAAACCTTGAAGACGTTATACACTACGTGTGCCAGACCAGTAATTATACGTGCAAGACTGCCAAAAACTCACCAACTTATAAAGAAAATCTTAAAATAATAGAAGACTTATAGAAGGCTTGCAACTAGCCTATTCCAAGAACTGTGGGGGATTTAATGGCCTTGTTAGGACATAAGTAAACATAATCAAAACGTGTAAAAATGGACATGGACAAACTATTTAAAATGCAAGCACAAGGGGACAAAAGGAGCACAGATAAATGCTGTAAGTCCTGATTAACCATGTGAAAGTTAGGAAATATTGCTTCATTCTATAGATGATAGCAAAGTGATGCTAATTAGACGAGGAAGCAATGGAGATAAACTTCCTCCCTCCCAGTCTCTAGCCCTCCATCTTTCCCCTCCCTCTCTCCTTCCCTCCATGTGTTATTCACACCTGACAGCGTACGAGGAGCTAAACAACCAACATATCACCATCACTAATGGTGCTGTTGGTAGTTGGCACAGTAGTAGTAACTGTCAGCTAGTAGGAGCTCATAGGTTGCAATTGCTAGCTAGTAGCAAACATCAGATACGTAGCATCAAGTGTAAGCACCTATCCTGATTAGATCAAATATATATCATAACAAATGATAAAACATATGCAAAATATTTGGGTGTCTATGGGATATTTTTCGCCCAGTAGGGCGTAGGGCTGGTAGCTGGTAGCTGGTAGCTGGTAGATGGTAGCTGGAAGCTGGTAGCTGGTAGCCAGTAGCTGGTGACTGGTAGGTAGTAACTGCAGGCCAGTAACAGGTAGTTGAGAGATGGTTTACCATAAAAATGATGGAAGGCTGCCCAATTCTTATCTTCAGTATATCTTTCATTTTCCTCGTCTCTCTGTCATCCCCTCTTGTCTAATTCTCCTCTCCACCCATCTTTCTCAGTTTCCTTACAATTCCAAATATTATTTTTAAGTTTGCTTCTCCATTTGAAGTCAAGCTGATATTTGTTTCTCTTTTCTGTTTTCCTCATATTTCTCTTTCTCCTTTTCTTCCTCTCCTTCTTCCTTTTCCTCCTTCCCCCCTTCCTCTTCATTTTCCCTACAAAGAACGGAGAACACCAATACACAACAGCCGCCAGCACGCACACACGCAACTTCACGCACACCAACAACCTCACACACACACACACACACACACACACACACACACACACACACACACACACACACACACACACACACATACACACACAGACGTGGGTGCACAAGGCTCCGAGAACCTTCGTATTTTTGAGGCGTGCAATAACCGCTAGCAGTAATCAGTGGTAGTCACAAAGTCAGTGAACAAACCTACGAGTGATAAATATAGTTATTAGTTGAAAAAATTCGAGAGGAAACCTGAATTCAGTATTTTTTTTTTTTAGTGCCAAACCGTTGTGGATCTACTAGGCACTGTTGCCACACAGATACAAACATAAAAAGATCAAAGTGAGTGCGGAAACTGGTGATCAAGAATTACCAGCGTTTGGTTAACAAGTGAAATGTGGGGCACCGTAATGTGAGAGTGAAAAAGTTAATAAGCAAAAGGAGAAAGAAAAAATAAAATATACAACAAGGGAAGATGGCAGTAGGCCTGCTGAAGCAGTGACGTCACAACAGTTTGTATGCCATTATACATATAAGGTGTAACACCAAATGTGAAGTGTAATAAGTGAAAAGTGAAATCACTTGAGGAACGCGGGATGCATGAGCATATATGGTTATAAACATCACGGGTGAAGGAGTTACAAAATAGTGATAGAAGGCCTATGTACGACGACTACGTCATCAGCTTCTGGCAACTTGTCATCACACTGCTGTCAGCACAAGTATTCACCTGTTGAGGTTGCATTTTGCAAGGTTGAGTCTGGTCCTGCATCACTGTTAGATACTGGTCACTCACTCCTGCAAGCCATTACAGAATAAGAGTAGAAATAGCATAGGCAAGAGTGCAAGGACTAAAGCGGTAGTCAGACAAGCTCAACTTTACAACCTAGCTACTTTCTGAATTTTAGAAGTAGAATCGGTAAGTGTTACAAGTATTGGTAATCTTAGAATTACTGGTATCTACCGGTATTTATTAGCAGTATAAATACTTAGAAGTGGGGGCACACACACACACACACACACACACACACACACACACACACACACACACACACACACACACACACACACACACACACGCACACAGCGGTAGTGAGGGATAATGTCAGACACTTAAGCTGTGACAAGCTAAATTTTACAACCTAGCTACTTTCTGAATTTTATAAGTAGAATCGATAAGTGTTACAAGTATTGGTAAGCTTAGAATTACTGGTATCTACCGGTATTTATTAGCAGTATGAATACTTAGAAGTGGGGGCACACACACACACACACACACACACACACACGCACACACACACACACACACACACACACACACACACACACACACACACACACACACACACACACACACACACACACACACACACACATACACACATACACACACACTCACATACACACATACACACACACATGCACACACACATACACACACATACACACACACATACACACACACACATACACACACATACACACATACACACACATACACACACATTCACACACACACATACACATACACACACATACACACACATACACACACACACATACACACACACACATACACACACACATACACAGGCACACATACACACAGACACACACACACCCATACACACACATACATACACACACACGCACACACACACACACACGCACAAACACACACACGACAGCAGCTGAGGGAGAGGACAAAAAAGCGAAAGGAGCTAGGAAAAGTGACAAGGATGGAACCAGCAGAGGTCAGTCAGAGCAGAACAGAACAGCAAGGGCAAGCACACACACAACTATTCTCAGAACCACACAACCTATCACACCATCCCAACACACACTACAATCCATACCCACAGCCTCCACCCAACACCGAGCTATAGAATCCCACAGTATGCCACCAGGTCTCCCACCCTCAAAGGCCCCCCAAACCACAGTGTTGGAAAGGAAACTGAAGGTATGGTACACAAACGCTGATGGAATAACAAATACGTGGGAGGAGTGGCATGAAAGAGTCAAAGAAGCATCACCGGACATCATAGCTCTCACAGAAACCAAGCTTACAGGTATGATAACAGATGCCATCTTTCCAACGGGATACCAAATCCTGAGGAAAGACAGAGGGAACAGGGGGGGAAGAGGAGTGGCGTTGCTGATCAAAAATCGCTGGAATTTTGATGAGCTAGAGAGAGGAGACAGCGGAGAAGAAAGTGATTACATAGCGGGAACACTTCACTCTGGAGGTCCCAAGGTAGTAATAGCAGTGATGTATAACCCACGACAGAACAGCAGGAGGCCAAGGCAAGAGTACGACGAGAGCAATAGAGCGATGGTTGACACTCTGGCTACAGTGGCCAGAAGAGCTCATGCATGCAGGGCAAAGCTCCTGATCATGGGTGACTTTAACCACAAGGAGATCGAATCGATTGGGAGAACTTGGACCCACATGGGGGCCAAGATACATGGAGGGCTAAGATGATGGAGGTGGTACTGGAAAACTTCATGTGCCAACACGTAAGGGACACTACAAGAGAGAGAGGAGAGGATGAACCAGCAAGGCTGGACTTAGTATTCACCTTGAGTAGTGCAGATATCGAGGACATCACATATGAAAGACCCCTTGTGGCCAGTGACCATGTGGTTTTAAGCTTCGAATACACAGTAGAGCTACAAGTGGAGGGAGAAGCAGGAAGGCCAGGACGAATGAAGCCAAACTACAAGAAAGGGGACTACACAGGAATGAGGAACTACCTGAATGGGCTTCAGTGGGACAGAGAACTGGCAGGGAAGCCAGTTAATGAGATGATGGAATATGTAGCAACAAAATGCAAGGAGGCTGAGGAGAGGTTTGTACCCAAGGGAAACAGGAATAATGAAAAAGCCAGGATGAGCCCATGGTTTACCCAAAGGTGCAGGGAGGCAAAAACCAAGTGTGCTAGGGAATGGAAGAAATATAGAAGGCAAAGGACCCAGGAGAATAAGGAGAACAGTCGTAGAGCCAGAAACGAATATGCACAGATAAGAAGGGAGGCCCAAAGACAATATGAAAATGACATAGCACCGAAAGCCAAATCTGACCCGAAACTGTTGTACAGCCACATCAGGAGGAAAACAACAGTCAAGGACCAGGTAATCAGGCTAAGGAAGGAAGGAGGAGAGACAACAAGAAATGACCGTGAAGTATGTGAAGAACTCAACAAGAGATTCAAAGAAGTGTTCACAGAGGAGACAGAAGGGACTCCAGAAAGACGGAGAGGTGGGGCACACCACCAAGTGCTGGACACAGTGCACACAACCGAGGAAGAAGTGAAGAGGCTTCTGAGTGAGCTAGATACCTCAAATGCAATGGGGCCAGATAACATCTCCCCATGGGTATTGAGAGAGGGAGCAGAGGCGCTATGTGTACCCCTAACAACAATATTCAATACATCTATCGAAACAGGGAGATTGCCTGAGGCATGGAAGACAGCAAATGTGGTCCCAATCTTTAAAAAAGGAGACAGACATGAAGCATTAAACTACAGACCAGTGTCGCTGACATGTATAGTATGCAAAATCATGGAGATGATTATCAGGAGAAGAGTGGTGGAACACCTAGAAAGGAACGATCTCATCAACAGCAGCCAACATGGTTTCAGGGACGGGAAATCCTGTGTCACAAACCTACTGGAGTTCTATGACATGGTGACAGCAGTAAGACAAGAGAGAGAGAGGGGTGGGTGGATTGCATTTTCTTGGACTGCAAGGCGTTTGACACAGTTCCACACAAGAGATTGGTGCAAAAACTGGAGGACCAAGCAGGGATAACAGGGAAGGCACTACAATGGATCAGGGAATACTTGTCAGGAAGACAGCAGCGAGTCATGGTATGTGGCGAGGTGTCAGAGTGGGCACCTGTGACCAGCGGGGTCCCGCAGGGGTCAGTCCTAGGACCAGTGCTGTTTCTGGTATTTGTGAACGACATGACGGAAGGAATAGACTCTGAGGTGTCCCTGTTTGCAGATGACGTGAAGTTGATGAGAAGAATTCACTCGATCGATGGTCAGGCAGAACTACAAAGGGATCTTCACAGGCTGCAGACCTGGTCCAGCAATTGGCTCCTGGAGTTCAATCCCACCAAGTGCAAAGTCATGAAGATTGGGGAAGGGCAAAGGAGACCGCAGACGGAGTACAGTCTAGGGGGCCAGAGACTACAACCTCACTCAATGAAAAAGATCTTGGGGTGAGTATAACACCAGGCACATCTTCTGAAGCGCACATCAACCAAATAACTGCTGCAGCATATGGGCGCCTAGCAAACCTCAGAACAGCATTCCGACATCTTAATAAGGAATCATTCAGGACCCTGTACACCGTGTACGTTAGGCCCATATTGGAGTATGCGGCACCAGTTTGGAACCCACACCTAGCCAAGCACGTAAAGAAACTAGAGAAAGTGCAAAGGTTTGCAACAAGACTAGTCCCAGAGCTTAGAGGTATGTCCTACGAGGAGAGGTTAAGGGAAATCAACCTGACGACACTGGAGGACAGGAGAGATAGGGGGGACATGATAACGACATACAAAATACTGAGAGGAATTGACAAGGTGGACAAAGACAGGATGTTCCAGAGATTGGACACAGTAACAAGGGGACACAGTTGGAAGCTGAAGACACAGATGAATCACAGGGATGTTAGGAAGTATTTCTTCAGCCACAGAGTAGTCAGTAAGTGGAATAGTTTGGGAAGCGATGTAGTGGAGGCAGGATCCATACATAGCTTTAAGCAGAGGTATGATAAAGCTCACGGCTCAGGGAGAGTGACCTAGTAGCGATCAGTGAAGAGGCGGGGCCAGGAGCTCGGACTCGACCCCCGCAACCTCAACTAGGTGAGTACACACACACACACACACACACACACACACACACACACACACACACACACACACACACACAGACACAAACTCACACACACACACACATACACACACTCATATCCAATCACACAGACACACACACACACACACACACACACACACACACACACACACACACACACACACACACAGGATCAAGCACTTGTAAGCTGTAGTACACAGGCAAACACACACATACACAGGATTTCACACTGTCCTGTGAACTGACCATCTGAACCTCGCTCCTTCTCTCTCTCTCCCTCTCTTCCTATCCTAGGTAGAGACCTATCTCTCTCTACCTATCTCACTCTTTACCTATATCTCTCTCTCTACCTATCACTCTCTACCTACCTCTCTCTCTCTCTTCCTTCTCCCATCTCTCTCCTCTAATATCTCTTTCCTCTAACACCTCCCCCCCTCTAACATCTTTCCCCCTCTAACATCTATCCCCTCCCATTATCTCTCCCCTCTCCCTTTTCCCATCTCTCTCCCCTCCACCCCTCTCTCTCCACCTAGCCTCTCTCTCCCCCTAGCCTCTCTCTCCCCTCTTGCTCTTCCATCTCCCCCTTCTTTTCCCCTTCTCCCCCTCTCTCACTCCTCTCTCTCCCCCTCTCTTTGCCTTCTCTCTCTCTCTCTCTCCCTCTCTCCCTCTCTCTCTCCCTCCCTCTCTCCCTCTCTCCCTCTCTCTCTCCCTCTCTCTCTCTCTCCCTCTCTCCCTCTCTCTCTCTCACTCTCTCTCCCCCGCTCTCTCTCTCTCTCTCTCTCTCTCTCTCTCTCTCTCTCTCTCTCTCTCTCTCTCTCTCTCTCTCCCATTTTCTCCTTCTCTCTCTCTCCTCCTCTCCTCTCTCTCTCTCTCTCTCTCTCTCTCTCCCTCTCATGCTCTCTCTCTTCCCCATTTTCCCTTCTCACTCTACCGCTCTCCTACCCTTCCCTTCACTCTCTCTTCCCCCTCTCTCACTCTCACTCTCACTCTCTCTTCCCCTTTTTTCCTTCTCACTCTCCCCCTCTCTTTCTACCTTCCCTTCTCTCTCTCTCTCTCTCTCTCTCTCTCTCTCTCTCTCTCTCTCTCTCTCTCTCTCTCTCTCTCTCTCTCTCTGTCTCTCTCTCTCTCTCTCTCTCCATCTCTTCCCCATTTTCCCTTCTCACTCTCCCTCTCTCCTTCCCTTCCCTTCTCTCTCTTTTCCCCTCTCACACTCTCTCTCCCCCTTTCCCTTCTCACTCTTCCCCTCTCTCTCTTCTTCTACCTTTCCCTTCTCTCTTCTCTCACAAAAAAAAAATGGTGGGGACTAGCAGGAACCAAGGATCACATGAGAATGGTTCCGGTAGGGAGGAGTGGATGGAGGAGCAGTGGAAAAGGATGGAACAAGAGTGGGAGAGAAAATTAAGAGAGTTTTCTGAAAAAATGGAGAAAGAGCTCTCTGTGAAATTGTAAAAGAGGTTGGAGAAGGAGACAAAGAATTGGGAGGCACAAGTCGAAACTGCAGTAGCCAAGATTAGGGTCCTAGAAGTTGAGATAAATAGGCTGAAGCGAGTTACAGGGGCAGTGACCAGAGAAGACACAGCACATGAAGCTGCAAGGCCGAACAGGAAGGAAGGAATTATGAATTATGCTAAGGTCATATCAGCTTGCCAAGGAGGGCCAAGGAGTGAAAGGGAAGAACAGCTCGGTGCAGATGGAGAGGGTGATAGGTCGAATGCTGAGGCACAACCATGCTATCAAGAGCCTCTGGAAAAATCAAGGGAGAAACTGACCACATACAGGCAGGATCCAGAGTCAGAGGGTGAGGCAATGGGAGAAGGAAAGAGCAAAATCAGTGTTTATCCATGGGCTTCAGGAGAGAGAGGAAAGGACACACACTGAAAGGCAGAAGGAAGAAAGAAAGGAGATTGAGAAAATCATCACAGAAATAGGTGAAAAGATGGACGAGACTGTAAATTTTCAGAGAATAGTAGGGTACTCGAAGGGGAGAAACCGACCAATCAAGCTGATTTTCAGGATGGAAACATTGCGGAACAGGATCCTCCAAGAGAAACCATGATTGAAATACTCAGAAGAGTACAATAGGATGTTCCTAGACAGAGACAGAACAAAATCAGAACGACAACAGCTGAGGGAGAGGACAAAAAGGCGAAAGGAGCTAGGAAAAGAGACAAGGATGGAACCAGCAGAGGTCAGTCAGAGCAGAACAGAACAGCAAGGGCAAGCACGCACACAACTATTCACAGAACCATACAACCTATCACACCATCCCAACACACACTACAATCCATACCCACAGCCTCCACCCAACACCGAGCTATAGAATCCCACAGTATGCTACCAGGTCTCCCACCCTCACAGGCCCCCCAAACCACAGTGTTGGAAAGGAAACTGAAGGTATGGTACACAAACGCTGATGGAATAACAAATAAGTGGGAGGAGTGGCATGAAAGAGTCAAAGAGGCATCACTGGACATCATAGCTCTCACAGAAACCAAGCTTACAGGTATGATAACAGATGCCATCTTTCCAATGGGATAAAAATTCCTGAGGAAAGCCAGAGGGAACAGGGGGGGTGGAGGAGTGGCGTTGATGATCAAAAATCGCTGGAGTTTTGATGAGCTGGAGAGAGGAGACAGCAAAGAAGAAAGTGATTACATAGCAGGAACGCTTCACTCTGGAGGTCACAAGGTGGTAATAGCAGTGATGTATAACCCACCACAGAACAGCAGGAGGCCAAGGCAAGAGTACGACGAGAGCAATAGAGCGATGGTTGACACACTGGCTACAGTGGCCAGAAGAGCTCATGCATGCAGGGCAAAGCTCCTGATCATGGGTGACTTTAGCCACAAGGAGATTGATTGGGAGAACTTGGACCCACATGGGGGCCAAGATACATGGAGGGCTAAGATGATGGAGGTGGTACTGGAAAACGTCATGTAACAACGCGTAAGGGACACAACAAGATAGAGAGAAGAGGATGAACCAGCAAGGCTGGACTTAGTATTCACCTTGAGTAGTGCAGATATCGAGGACATCACATATGAAAGACCCCTTGGGGCTAGTGACCATGTGGCTTTAAGCTTCGAATACACAGTAGAGCTAAAAGTGCAGGGAGAAGCAGGAAGGCCAGGATGAATGAAGCCAGACTACAAGAAAGGGGACTACAAAGGAATGAGGAACTTCCTGAACGGGGTTCAGTGGGACAGAGAACTGGCAGGGAAACCAGTTAATGAGATGATGGAATATGTAGCAACAAAATGCAGGGAGGCTGAGCAGAGGTTTGTACCCAAGGGTAACAGGAATAATGAAAAAGCCAGGATGAGCCCATGGTGCAGGGAGGCAAAAACCAAGTGTGCTAGGGAATGGAAGAAATATAGAAGGAAAAGGACCCAGGAGAATAAGGAAAGCAGTCGTAGAGCCAGAAACGAATATGCACTGATAAGAAGGGAGGCCCAAAGACAATATGAAAATGACATAGCAGCGAAAGCCAAATCTGACCCGAAACTGTTGTACAGCCACATCAGGAGGAAAACAACAGTCAAGGACCAGGTAATCAGGCTAAGGAAGGAAGGAGGAGAGACAACAAGAAATGACCGTGAAGTATGTGAGGAACTCAACAAGAGATTCAAAGAAGTGTTCACAGAGGAGACAGAAGGGGCTCCAGAAAGACGGAGAGGTGGGGCACACCACCATGTGCTGGACACAGTGCACACAACCGAGGAAGAAGTGAAGAGGCTTCTGAGTGAGCTAGATACCTCAAAGGCAATGGGGCCAGATAACATCTCCCCATGGGTATTGAGAGAGGGAGCAGAGGCGCTATGTGTACCCCTAACAACAATATTCAATACATCTATCGAAACAGGGAGATTGCCTGAGGCATGGAAGACAGCAAATGTAGTCCCAATCTTTAAAAAAGGAGACAGACATGAAGCATTAAACTACAGACCAGTGTCACTGACATGTATAGTATGCAAAATCATGGAGAAGATTATCAGGAGAAGAGTGGTGGAACATCTAGAAAGGAATGATCTCATCAACAGCAGCCAACATGGTTTCAGGGACGGGAAATCCTGTGTCACAAACCTACTGGAGTTCTATGACATGGTGACAGCAGTAAGACAAGAGAGAGAGGGGTGGGTGGATTGCATATTCTTGGACTGCAAGAAGGTGTTTGACACAGTTCCACACAAGAGATTGATGCAAAAACTGGAGGACCAAGCAGGAATAACAGGGAAGGCACTACATTGGATCAGGGAATACTTGTCAGGAAGACAGCAGCGAGTCATGGTACGTGGCGAGGTGTCAGAGTGGGCACCTGTGACCAGCGGGGTCCCAAAGGAGTCAGTCCTAGGACCAGTGCTGTTTCTGGTATTTGTGAACGACATGACGGAAGGAATAGTCTCTGAGGTGTCCCTCTTTGCAGATGACGTGAAGTTGATGAGAAGAATTCACTCGATCGAAGACCAGGCAGAACTACAAGGGGATCTGGACAGGCTGCAGACCTGGTCCAGCAATTGGCTCCTGGAGCTCAATCCCACCAAGTGCAAAGTCATGAAGATTTGGGGAAGGGCAAAGAAGACCGCAGACGGAGTACAGTCTAGGGGGCCAGGGACTACAAATCCCACTCAAGTAAAAAGATCTTGGGGTGAGTATAACACCAGGCACATCTCCTGAAGCGCACATCAACCAAATAACTGCTGCAGCATATGGGCGCCTAGCAAACCTCAGAACAGCATTCCGACATCTTAATAAGGAATCGTTCAGGACCCTGTACACCGTGTACGTTAGGCCCATATTGGAGTATGCGGCACCAGTTTGGAACCCACACCTAGCCAAGCACGTAAAGAAACTAGAAAAAGTGCAAAGGTTTGCAACAAGACTAGTCCCAGAGCTAAGAGGTATGTCCTACGAGGAGAGGTTAAGGGAAATCAACCTGACGACACTGGAGGACAGGAGAGATAGGGGGGACATGATAACGACATACAAAATACTGAGAGGAATTGACAAGGTGGACAAAGACAGGATGTTCCAGAGATTGGACACAGTAACAAGGTGACACAGTTGGAAGTTGAAGACACAGATGAATCACAGGGATGTTAGGAAGTATTTCTTCAGCCACAGAGTAGTCAGTAAGTGGAATAGTTTGGGAAGCGATGTAGTGGAGGCAGGATTCATACATAGCTTTAAGCAGAGGTATGATAAAGCTCACAGTTCAGGGAGAGTGACCTAGTAGCGATCAGTGAAGAGGCGGGGCCAGGAGCTCGGACTCGACCCCCGCAACCTCTACTAGGTGAGCACAAACTAGGTGAGTACACACACAAACACGCACACACACACATACTCACAAACACATACACACTCAAACACGCAAGCACACAAACACACACACACACACACAAACACACACACACACACACACACACACACACACACACACACACACACACACACACACACACACACACACACACACACACACACACACACACACACACTCACTCGTGGAGGAGTCACGCGGTTTTGAGCTCTTGTTTTGGCAGTAATTTCTGACTGTACCATAAGGAATAGAGTGTGGGATATAGGCATTTGCACATACAAGAGTGCATATAATCACTTAAGCCCCGAAAAAAGGAAATATAAGTGATCACAGAAAAGAAAACATAGTAAATAGTGCAAGTGCTAAGTGAGGGCCGAGAGCAAGGAAGGTGAACGGTTGTGTCAGGCCTAAATAGTGTTGCCATAATAACGCAGTTGGGTATTTGAAGAATATGTGTGACTCAAGACCAGGGAGATAAGAGATATGTATAGATGTGTCAGTAAATACAGTGAGTGAGTGAAAAAATTAGATGAGCTAGAGACTACAGTGCCTATAGGAAGTTAGTGGAAAAATTACCGAGAAGCATCAAGCATCTTCAACTACTGGGACCCAGGACAGACAGCAACATTACTCCACTGCCAGCCGCACGTAATATTCACCTAGTTTGAGTTGCATGGGGTCAACACCAGTCTCTAGCTGGAAATTGGGGGTCACTCTCCTTGAGCTATCAGAATTAGAATAAGCAGCATTTACTGGCATTTAATAGAATTTATTGAGGTGTAGGAGAGTTAAGCAGTTAATGATAGGTAGCCTAGTATGAGAGGTAGCCTAGTATGAGAGGTAGCCTAGCAAAGCCTAGTACACGGAATTGAATGTAATTTTAGGCGCACAAGACAGTACAGTGGGAACCAAGAGATTGGGTACATATGCAAAACATATGAATTACATACGAGGGAAATAAAGACTGCTTACATAAACACACGCACTAGGTGAGTACAGGATCTGCTGATAGGCACTTGAATAGCTGTAGCACGCACGCACACACACACACACACACACACACACACACACACACACACACACACACACACACACACACACACACACACACACACACACATACACACATATACACATACACACACATACATACACTCAAACACACATATACAGGATTTCACACCTTCATGTGAACTGACCCTCTAACCCTCCCTTCTCTCCCCATCTCTTTGTCTCTTTTCCTCGCTTTCTCTCTCTCTCTCTCTTCTCTCCCTCTCTCTCTCTCTCTCTCTCTCTCTCTCTCTCTCTCTCTCTCTCTCCCTCTCTCACTCTCTCTCTCTCTCTCTCTCTCTCTCTCTCTCTCACTCTTTCTGTCTCTTCCTCTATCTCTCTCTCTTCTTCTCTCTCTTCCTCTCTCCCTTCCTCTCTCTCTCTTCCTCTCTCTCTCTCTTCCTCTCTCTCTTCCTCTCTCTCTCTTCCTCTTTCTCTTCCTCTCTCTCTCTCTTCCTCTCTCTCTCTCTCTCTCTCTCTCTCTCTCTTCCTCTTTCTCTCTCTTCCTCTCTCTCTCTCTTCTCTCTCTTCCTCTCTCTCTTCCTCTCCCTTTCTTTTTTTTTTTTTTACACAGGGTTTGACAAGGTTAAGGATTCCTAACTTTATTGGCAAGCTAAGAGCTGTTACCTACATCAGCTCATTTGAAAGCATTTTTATTGTTATGAGACATACAAGTAGGGAACAGGATGAAGTTGGAGCCATCTGTGGGCCAGCATTTTCATTTGATCAACTGACTTTATCTCGTTGACATCATTATGCTGTTCGAATGTGTTCCATACTCGAGTCATCCTGGGTATGTATGATCTCAGATGGAGTGATGTTCTGGAGAAGGGTACAGCCAGAGTGAAGTTGCTGCTTTCTGCCCGTCTTGTGGCATAAAAGCTTGTTTCACGCTGTCCTCGAAGTGGATCCAAGTGTGGTATTTTGACAATAAAGGCCTTGTACATAACAGTAAGGCCACCCACATCCCTCCTATGTTGAAGGCTCTGCTGAAATGACAGATCTATCCAGAATGGGTCCAGGGGAGAGATGAGGCGTCTTGCTTTGTTCTCTACTCTGTCAAGCAGTCGTAGATGAGAGGGGGGGGGGCAGGCAAACCAAGAAAGTGGAGCATACTCAAGGTGTGAGCGTACTTGTGCCTCGTACAGGATCTTGCAACCCCTACTGTCAAACAGATGCGAGATACGGCGAAGTGCTGTAAGCTTCCTGGCTGCCTTGTTTGCAAGATTTACAACATGGTTCTTCATGGTTAGTTTGGAGTCAAATTTCACCCCAAGGATATCAACTTCTTCTCCAGGTGCCAACACCCTCCCATTCATCCTTACTACTGCACCAGCATTACCATCATGGTGCCTAGAGACGATCATCATTTGCGTTTTCTCAGGTGCAAATGTTACTTGCCATCTATTTCCCCAAGCTGATATAGCTCTCAGCTGGTGATTGATGTAGCTTAGAGCAGCTGGCATTTCTTTTCTTGGATAAGTGAATGTCAGTGTACAGTCGTCTGCATATGCATGTGATTCTGGGATGAGATGAAGAAGGTCATTGAAGTAGACATTCCTTAACAATGGACCCAGCACGCTTCCTTGTGGAACACTTGCCCCAGTAGGATGTCTTGCTGATTTCGTTCCATTGAGAACTACACTTAGAGATCTACCATGAAGGTAATCACTGAGGAGACATAGCGTAGAGCCTGCAATTCCCAGTGCTTGAAGTTTTGCTAAGAGGCCCTGGTGCCACACCCGGTCGAAAGCGCCAGCAATGTCCAGTGCTACCACACAGCTGACTTTGGATTCATCCAGTGACTGGTGCCACTTAGTGGAGAGGTTTAACAACAGATCAGCAGCAGAGTAACCTTTCATGAAGCCATATTGACGATAACAAAGTAGTGAGTGGTAGTCAAAAAACTCTGTCATTTGTCTTGAGATTATTGTCTCAAGGATCTTACCAGTGATTGACAGGAGTGACACTGGTCTGTAGTTGCTGATTTCTGCTCTGCTCTTCTTTTTGTGAACAGGGACTGCATTTGCCTCTTTCCATAGAGAAGGCCATTTACACTGTACTAGGCAGTGCTGAAAGATGCGAGTTAGAGGTGCTGCTAGCTGGTCTGCACATCTCAACAATCTTGGGCTCAACTTGTCTGGGCCCACAGCCTTTTCTTGGTCAAGCAATTTAAGAAGGAAATGCACCTCCTCCTGCCTTATTGTCACCACTGACAGTTTTGACACAGTTCTTGCAGCTAGCCAAGGAGGGTCCCTTGCTGGATCAGGAACTTGCATTTTGGTAGCAAAGTGTTCAGCAAATAGGTCCGCCTTCTCTTGACTACTAGTAGAGGTGGGCCCATCCTGTCAATTTAGAGGTGGAATGAGTTCATCAGGCAGATAACCTTGTCTGTCCTTGACCAGGGACCACCAGGTTTTGGAGCCTACCCTACCTGATGCTAGCTTTCTTTTAGTGTCCACCTCCTATTTAGCAATGGCCTACTTTTGAACGTCACCCATATGCCTGTGCAAGTTCCGTTCCTGTTATAGGTGGTAGGATGTCTCTTATACCTTCGCCATGCTTTGTACTTAGCAGTAGCAGCCTCTCTACAACGAAAGCCAAACAAAGGCTGATCTGTAGGCTTCGTCACATATTGCCGGTGAGGAATGTGTACTTGTTGTAGATTAAGGATGTGTCCAGTGAAGGCTTTCACTTGGTTGTCAACATCCCCTTGGAGAAGAGCATTCCAATCGGTGGTGGGGAACTCAGTGCAAAGGGCTGGCCAATTACCTCTTTCCCATAGCCAGGTTGTGCGTGTGGACTCCTCACCTCGTTCTGTTGGGATTTTAAGTGTCGTAAAAACAGCCTTGTGGTCAGACGATCCAACGTAGCAGAGGGGTTGATAAGAGACTATGCCTTCTGCCAGATCACTCACTACTGGGTCAAGGGAGGAGCCAGAGATATGAGTAGGAAAATCAACAAAGTTTCTCATGTCAAACACTGCAAGAAGGTCATCAAAGTCCCTCTGTATAAGGTGCTGGTTGAGGTCACCAACAATTATAATATGTTGACAGTTGTGTTGTAGCAGAAGGGAGTCAATATTTTCCATTAGGAAGTTGATGGGGTCTGCATGTTGCCACTGAGGTCTGTACATTGCACATGATAGTACAGAGGTACTAGTGTTTATACAGAGCTTGAAGAACATTATTTCATGATGTGTAGGGGTGGCAACATTAATGTGCTGGACATGAACACTTTTAGAGAAGCACACAGCAACACCTCCTCCTTGCCCTTGCCTGTCTCTTCTCATCCATGAGGTGTAGCCAGCAATTCTTGCAAAATTTTCTGGAGTCCTGTCATCCAAAAATGTTTCAACAACAGCTATCATGTCGGGACGTCGAGTGTTCACAAAACTATGTGTGAGCTCTCCAACATTAGTAATGAAACCTCTAATGTTGGCCGACAGGATGCTGATAGACTGGCTCCTCATGATGAAGTAGTCAGCTTGAGGTGGTGGGTGTGTAGGGAATGTAAGGTGCCTACCCTTGAGAGAGGTAGGGTACTGAGGCAGCTGCAGGGATGTAGGTCTGTGGTCTTGTATAAGGCACAATACCACCTGCTGGGCTGGGATAGGAGTAGCTAAGTGGGTGACGTGTGAGAGTGTTCACCAATTCAGAGATCCTGCTGGTTTGTTCTGAGAACAGGTCTCTAAACAGGTGGCCCTGTCTGTCAAGTTCCTTTTTCTTCCGACACTGGTCCTCCTGATGTCCTTTCTTGTAGCAGTAATTACACCTGGTATCTGGCAGGCAGTTGTTGGCAGTGTGCCCCTTCCGGTGACAGCGAGAGCACAGCCTAGGTGCCTGGGAGGGTGGACTAGAATTTGTTGCACCTCCTGTGTTTTGCAGATTTGTCCTCAGATTCTGCCACTGGAACTGTATTAGCAGTTTTGGGGGATGGAAAATTTAGTACTGCCGTTACTTTACTTTGATCAGTCGTAATTCTTCTAGGAGTGACTACATGACCAAGAAACTTAATTTCTGATCTGAAAAATTGACATTTAGACAGTTTGATCTTTAAATTGGCTTCTTCAAGCTTACCAAGTACTATATCAAGTCTTTTTAGATGTGTATCCACATCTTCGGACATGATAAATACGTCCTCTAAGTACACCATAAGTGCTTTACCTATAAGACCTCTGAAGTTATTGGTCATGAGTCTAGAGAACATGATAGGAGAGGATCGTAATTCAAAAGCCATTCAAAGGAAGTGATAATGACCTGTGGGAGTAGAGAATGCATAACTCTTGGCTGTCCTCGTGAAGAGGGACTTGCCAAAACCCTTGTAACAAGTCCAGGGTCGAGAAGACTTTGTTATCTCCGATATTGCATAAAAGATCACCAAGTACAGGAAGTGGGAAGCGATCTGGAATAGTTTTCGCATTTAACTTCCTAAAGTCAATCACCGGGCGCCAAGTACCATCCTTCTTAGGCACTAGGATCAAGGGCGCATTCCAGGGTGAATTACTGGGTGCAATAACTCCATCATCAAGCATTTGATTGATCAGTTCTTCTGCGAAAGCAACTTGGGAATGAGGCATTCTGTACGCAGGTATATAGATAGGTCTAGTACCAGGTTCAAGTGGAATACGATGGGACAATAAGTCATTATACCCATCTTCTCACCTGGTAAGGCAATGGCTTTATGACGTTTGTTTAACAGAGTCAACAAACGCTTGACCTCGTCTGAGAAGTCAGTGGGAGCTAAGTCTTTCTCCTTAACTGGTGGAATGGATTGATCCAGTGGAGTGGATAAGGTCTCAACTGTTGAAATAGCACTGACCCACTGGTCAGGTGGCATGTCATCCTGTATTTGATCAGGGTAAGGATAGTGAACCAGGTCAACAAGATTGGTATTTGCTCTGAGACGAACACTGTGACCCGAAGTGTTAGCAAGGAATAAATGGATCTTACTGTCTCTTACAACATGTAAGGAAGGTTCAACAAATAAACCTTGCAAGAATCACTGTCAACTAGGACGTTATCACCATCTGGAACACTAGGAACAACAACAGACACTCTAGTGAGAGCACTAGCCACAACAGAGACGTCTTTCTACAGACGGCATGTGACATCAACATGAGATGGCATTACTAATTTCAAGTAATCATTTTCCGACAAGGCGTCCCCTGTGGAGAAACTACTACTTGGACTAGCAGACATTGCAGGGATATGCTGAGCACTCAAAGCAGTCTGAGCATCCTCGGACACTTGAGGCAATACACTATCTTGCATATCTGTAGGTGTAGGTGGAACACAGATGGGAGTGACAGAGTTACTAGTGCCTGACTGCTTGGGTACGCTACTGGAGAATGCATTGGCTTTTAAGGACTTAATCCATACATCATACTCTGTGGCAGTAAGCAGATTTCTGATCAAAGCTGGTAACCCCAAAATGGAATGATCAAGTCTTCAATTTGGGCATGCCATCGGTAAGGGTGGAGCACAATGCGTAAGTCTCGCATGGAAGCAAATCCCAGTAGGAGGTCACCAGAGAAAGTAATCTGGTCGACAACAAGAAAAGCAGCAGTAAAGTCTCTACCTTGGATAGAAAAGGTGAGCGAAGTCTGACCTCGGACACGCAGAAGAGAACCAGCTACTCCACTACGGGAGGTTACAGTAGTTGGTTCAACCAGGAGGGCGCATCGTAACTGCTTCTCTTTAAACAAGCTAGACCTGATGATATTAACTTGTGCACCAGAGTCCATGAACACATGAACTGGCGCATTATGGATAGAAGCTTGTACTAAAGGACCTATCGTTTCGTTTGGAGTTATGTGCAAACAGAAAGGTGGGTTGTCATTGGAGAAGACATTTTCTACTTCATCCCCAAATTCCTCTACGTCAGAGACGTGTGAAGCAACCTCAGCAGCAGGGTTGTCATTCTCAAGACTGGCTAAGGCTTCATAGGAATTTTGAACTGGGATGGTGTAATCATTATCACCTACTGTCACGACTGGATGAGTAGACTGGAGTGCTCGGATTCCCCCGAATTGGAAGAATGTGCTTGGTTCTGGTTAGTTTGAGAACTACGACGTCTGTTTCCTCTCCTGGCTCTGTGGTTGGAACGGCCACAGAAAGATCTAGAGTACTGCAGATTGTAGAGAGCATTGTACTCAGATGTGTCATGTCCATGTATTCTATGATAAGTACAGTAGGGAAGATCTGACTGGTACTCATCATCAGTACGACGCCTCTTAGGATGACTATCAGGACAATTAATTGCAATATGGCCACGGAAACCACAATTGTAGCAAGTTCTTTGACTGTGGGTACTGTACATACTACGGGTGCTACGGGAATGATGGCTCTTAACACTAGCTTTGGATGTTGGACGCGAGTGATTAAGGTAGGGAGTTTTGGTAGTACCACAAACAAGAGGAAGTACAGGAGTAGACAAAGTGGTTGGCGTAGACTTACGATAAGGGAAGGTTCCCTCGGGACACAAATTTTGTACATGGATGAGAGCTGTGAGCGGTCCCATAGTAGCATTTAGAGGACTAGAATTGTACACATACATAGATGTCGGTGGCATGCCACCTGGTTAGGTCTTTAAAGTCCTTCATATGAATTAAGTTGAACACATGTGCGGCAGCTGGAGAACGGGCTAGACTCTCCTTTCCGATACTAATTAAACAACTCTCAGATGGAAGACCATCAACTGAAGCATTAGCTCTGGCTCGAACAGCAGAAAATCAACCTTCTAGGTTGTCTGGGTTACCATTGAACAATGGCATAGCATCATACGGATCACAACTGAAATTACGCAGGCTAGAAGTCTGAGTGTGTCTATTATTTGATAAAGGATTACTCGAATTGTGAACTGATGCATTAATGGTTGTTCTAGCAGCATTTGCTGAGGCATCGCTTGAGAAGACTTGAGAGACATGTTTGCAAAATGTAAAACAAGAATTTAGAGAAACAAAAGAAAATGTAACTGAAGAACACACAACACAGTGAACTTAAATGGGAAGAAAATGCTTAACTATTCTGCATAAGTAATTAAAAATTGGCAGGTCACACTGTAAGCAAGGAAACTCACACAAGAAAATACTCAACTGAACAAACAACACTTTGAAAAATCAAGAGAACTTGTACTTTACTCAAATCTAATTTGCTCAACTTTACTTTAAAATTGAATGAATGGAACAGTGAGCTGTCTTTACTCTCAATACAATAGGGAAATTCAACAATAAAATGATGAAACAATCAAAAATGTTAAATTGGACTCAATAAAGCTTGTGCAAAATAAAACAAACTGGGAAAACAATTCACTAAAAAGGAAATAAAATGGCACACAAAGAATAAAATATTATGCACAGAACAGAGCATAAGAAACTGCACTGAAATAAACTGTAGCAATATTGCAAATAACAATTGCTAATCAAAAGTACTGCACAACACTACATAAAATTTCTGAAAGAAAAATTTTTAATGACAACACAATGCTTGCACAAGAATTATTGCAAAATGAGTCAATGTGCAATAATAAAAAAAATTACACACACAAGAAAATACAGTTTACAAGGAAAGAAAATATATCAAGGAATGAACTGAGTGAACACTTTAACTCTTAATTGCAGCTTAAGTAACACTTATTGAACAAACAAATAACAATTTACTTTAAATGAACAACTTAAAAATTGCACTAAGAGTGAATTTGTTCAATGAAACATGAAAAAATTATAGTAGATGCAAAACACAGAACAAAAGGGTTTGAACACTTACAGTGATGCAGAACACAACACATCAATATAAACACAATACTAGAATTTTCTTGCTATGAAATTTGATGTGTGAAAAATTTGATAAAATAATTTTCTTGCTTGCACAAAACAATGGCACTATTGTCTGTGGAAATAAGACAAATTAGACACTGGCTAAATGAAAGGAATATGAACACAAGAATGTTCAACACACACAGAGAAAACAAAACAAGAATACACAAATGCAGGGATGAAAAATATAACAGACAACACTGAGTTGTGATGCAGAATATAAGGTAATAAATTACTGAGTTATTTCACTGGAATACTGAGAACACAAGGTGATTCTGAAGTGGAAGCAAAAATTCTATACTGCTTATATGTTGCACACACAAGGAAAAAACACTAAGGTACTTACTTCAAGTGTATAAAAAAAAGAAGCACAACACAACAGATATGAAATTATGCACGAAAATTAACACTGAATTAAGAAGAGAAAAAAAAATATTGCAATCAGTATACGTATAATAAACACTGAGTCTAATCAAGAGTTACTGAATGTCACTAAGAAAATCACTGGAAACACAAAAAGAAATGTCTCAATGCTCGCAAATGTCTATATGAAAAATATTATCACTGTAGCGACTTGGTGAAGAATGAGGTAGATGGTGGTGGATGGTGGTGGAGGATGTTTATGTCGTCTTGCGGCTGGCTACTGTCCTCTGCACACTCTGCACACGTGACTGTCGAATTGTGCTTACATCGACGATAGACTTCACACAGAAGGCTTTCAACAGTGGCGCCACTAATGAAAGACACACTCTAGCTCTTGACCCCCTATGTGGTCCTTAAAATATGGTGCTAGTACCCGTAATAAGAGTACAGTAACAATGGTAATGGTTTGGTGAGTGGGCTGAAGCAGGGCTGAGGCCGGGCAGTGGTGAGACCACGTGGTGAGTGGGCCTATAGGATGAATGGTGTAAGCCTCACTGGGGACACCCTCACTGGCGCGAAAATATTCTAAGCCGGCTGGCTTAAAAACAAACCCACGAATTACCACAACACCACAGGGATGAAAAAGCACTCAGAATGGCTTGGAGCTTGAAATACAAGCGAAGAAGACTGTACCTGCGTGGTTTGCTTGAGTACTGGGTTAGTCACCTGGGTTAGTTGCTGGTTGGCTTTGCTTAACCCTTCATACAGAATGGCTCGATAACTTCTAACAATGAGCACAGCAAAGGTGGAAAGCTGGCCTCTCAGGAAAAGGCTGAATGATGAAAGGCTAGGCTGGACTGGACTCCCTCACCACAGATTTTCTACTGGTTTGGCTTACTTTGGAAGCTCGGGTCAACCCCTCGGGAGTGATGCAAATAAGCAGATAAACACTAACAAAGAGACTGACCAGTAAATAATGTAGAGGCTGGTAGACGCTTTTGGGGGTAGCTGGCTGGCTTGAGGTAGGTCGAGCGTTACAATGCCCGGCAGGCCTAGTCACAAGATGGCGGCAGGCTCAGTAGAAATTTATCTCCAGAAATAGCTGTAATCGTCAGGATTACAGGCCCTCCATTGCCACCAATTTGTCGTAGGGGTTCTTAAAGAGATATGATGGATAAGGTAAACTCACTTGTTGGATGGTAACACTATTTATTGTCAGACTGTGATGAGAGGTAGGGAGCCCAGGCCTGCCCTGCTCGCCTGTCTATGTCTATCCGTCGAGTGAGGAAGAGGCAGCTCGTCGCTCACTCACGCTTAAATAGCAACGTTCATCTTGCCATATAGGACAAGTGAAAATTTGTGTATGCAATAATTTCGCCAAAATCATTCTGAACCTAACAAAAAAAATATATTTCACTGTGTTTCTTTAGTATTAAATTACTGTAAACAAATCTATAATATATTTAGTTGGGTTAGGCTAAAATAAATTGTTCTTGTTATAATAAGGTTAGGTAAGTTTTCTAAGTTCCTTTTGGTGCAAAATTTAAAATTTTTACATTAACATTAACGAAAAAAATATATCTTTAAACGTATAAGAGAAAATTTCGGAAAGGACTTAATTTTAAATGAGTTCTTGCTAATTGACCAGTTTTAAATATTCGGCACGACATATATATATATATATATATATATATATATATATATATATATATATGTATATATATATATTATGTATATATATATAGTGTAATATATATATATATATATATACATACATACATATACATACATATACAGTTGGGTTAGGCTAAAATAAATTGTTCTTGTTATAATAAGGTTAGGTAAGTTTTCTAAGTTCCTTTTGGTGCAAAATTATAAATTTTTACATCAGCATTAATGAAAAAAATATATCTTTAAAAATATAAAAGAAAATTTCAGAAAGGACTTAATTTTAAATGAGTTCTTGCTAATTGACCAATTTTAAATATTCGGCACGACATATATATATATATATATATATATATATATATATATATATATATATATATATATATATATATATATATATATATATATATATAGTAACCCCTTGTCTACAGGACAAGGGGTTACTAGCCCATTGCTCCCGGCATTTTAGTCGCCTCATACGACACGCATGGCTTACGGAGGAAAGAATCTTTTCCACTTCCCCATGGACAAAAGAAGAAATAAAGAAGAACAAGAGCTATTTAGAAAAAGGGGAAAAACCTAGATGTACATATATATATATATATATATATATATATATATATATATATATATATATATATATATATATATATATATATATATATATATATATATATATATATATATATATATATATATATATATAGTAGTAGGTTGGTAGACAGCAACC
This sequence comes from Cherax quadricarinatus, assembly GCF_038502225.1. NCBI lineage: Eukaryota > Metazoa > Arthropoda > Malacostraca > Decapoda > Parastacidae > Cherax > Cherax quadricarinatus. The sequence goes on from NC_091293.1 coordinate 5,183,462, forward strand.
ACCCAGGGAAGTACTACCGTCCTGCCAGATGACTGTGAAACAAAAACCTGTAACTGTTTTGCATGATGGTAGGATTGCTGGTTTCTTTTTCTGTCTCATAAACACGCTAAGATAACAGGGATATCTTGCTACTCCTACTTACACTTTGGTCACACTTCACAGACACGCACATGCATATATATATATACATACATCTAGGTTTTTCTCCTTTTTCTAAATAGCTCTTGTTCTTTTTTATTTCTTCTATTGTCCATGGGGAAGTGGAAAAGAATCTTTCCTCCGTAAGCCATGCGTGTCGTATGAGGCGACAAAAATGCCGGGAGCAATGGGCTAGTAACCCCTTCTCCTGTATACAATTACTAAAAAAGAGAAGAAGAAAAACTTTATAAAACTGGGTTGCTTAAATGTGCGTGGATGTAGTGCGGATGACAAGAAACAGATGATTGCTGATGTTATGAATGAAAAGAAGTTGGATGTCCTGGCCCTAAGCGAAACAAAGCTGAAGGGGGTAGGAGAGTTTCAGTGGGGGGAAATAAATGGGATTAAATCTGGAGTATCTGAGAGAGTTAGAGCAAAGGAAGGGGTAGCAGTAATGTTAAATGATCAGTTATGGAAGGAGAAAAGAGAATATGAATGTGTAAATTCAAGAATTATGTGGATTAAAGTAAAGGTTGGATGCGAGAAGTGGGTCATAATAAGCGTGTATGCACCTGGAGAAGATAGGAATGCAGAGGAGAGAGAGAGATTTTGGGAGATGTTAAGTGAATGTATAGGAGCCTTTGAACCAAGTGAGAGAGTAATTGTGGTAGGGGACTTGAATGCTAAAGTAGGAGAAACTTTTAGAGAGGGTGTGGTAGGTAAGTTTGGGGTGCCAGGTGTAAATGATAATGGGAGCCCTTTGATTGAACTTTGTATAGAAAGGGGTTTAGTTATAGGTAATACATATTTTAAGAAAAAGAGGATAAATAAGTATACACGATATGATGTAGGGCGAAATGACAGTAGTTTGTTGGATTATGTATTGGTAGATAAAAGACTGTTGAGTAGACTTCAGGATGTACATGTTTATAGAGGGGCCACAGATATATCAGATCACTTTCTAGTTGTAGCTACACTGAGAGTAAAAGGTAGATGGGATACAAGGAGAATAGAAGCATCAGGGAAGAGAGAGGTGAAGGTTTATAAACTAAAAGAGGAGGCAGTTAGGGTAAGATATAAACAGCTATTGGAGGATAGATGGGCTAATGAGAGCATAGGCAATGGGGTCGAAGAGGTATGGGGTAGGTTTAAAAATGTAGTGTTAGAGTGTTCAGCAGAAGTTTGTGGTTACAGGAAAGTGGGTGCAGGAGGGAAGAGGAGCGATTGGTGGAATGATGATGTAAAGAGAGTAGTAAGGGAGAAAAAGTTAGCATATGAGAAGTTTTTACAAAGTAGAAGTGATGCAAGGAGGGAAGAGTATATGGAGAAAAAGAGAGAAGTTAAGAGAGTGGTGAAGCAATGTAAAAAGAGAGCAAATGAGAGAGTGGGTGAGATGTTATCAACAAATTTTGTTGAAAATAAGAAAAAGTTTTGGAGTGAGATTAACAAGTTAAGAAAGCCTAGAGAACAAATGGATTTGTCAGTTAAAAATAGGAGAGGAGAGTTATTAAATGGAGAGTTAGAGGTATTGGGAAGATGGAAGGAATATTTTGAGGAATTGTTAAATGTTGATGAAGATAGGGAAGCTGTGATTTCGTGTATAGGGCAAGGAGGAATAACATCTTGTAGGAGTGAGGAAGAGCCAGTTGTGAGTGTGGGGGAAGTTCGTGAGGCAGTAGGTAAAATGAAAGGGGGTAAGGCAGCCGGGATTGATGGGATAAAGATAGAAATGTTAAAAGCAGGTGGGGATATAGTTTTGGAGTGGTTGGTGCAATTATTTAATAAATGTATGGAAGAGGGTAAGGTACCTAGGGATTGGCAGAGAGCATGCATAGTTCCTTTGTATAAAGGCAAAGGGGATAAAAGAGAGTGCAAAAATTATAGGGGGATAAGTCTGTTGAGTGTACCTGGTAAAGTGTATGGTAGAGTTATAATTGAAAGAATTAAGAGTAAGACGGAGAATAGGATAGCAGATGAACAAGGAGGCTTTAGGAAAGGTAGGGGGTGTGTGGACCAGGTGTTTACAGTGAAACATATAAGTGAACAGTATTTAGATAAGGCTAAAGAGGTCTTTGTGGCATTTATGGATTTGGAAAAGGCGTATGACAGGGTGGATAGGGGGGCAATGTGGCAGATGTTGCAAGTGTATGGTGTAGGAGGTAGGTTACTGAAAGCAGTGAAGAGTTTTTACGAGGATAGTGAGGCTCAAGTTAGAGTATGTAGGAAAGAGGGAAATTTTTTCCCAGTAAAAGTAGGCCTTAGACAAGGATGTGTGATGTCACCGTGGTTGTTTAATATATTTATAGATGGGGTTGTAAGAGAAGTAAATGCGAGGGTCTTGGCAAGAGGCGTGGAGTTAAAAGATAAAGAATCACACACAAAGTGGGAGTTGTCACAGCTGCTCTTTGCTGATGACACTGTGCTCTTGGGAGATTCTGAAGAGAAGTTGCAGAGATTGGTGGATGAATTTGGTAGGGTGTGCAAAAGAAGAAAATTAAAGGTGAATACAGGAAAGAGTAAGGTTATGAGGATAACAAAAAGATTAGGTGATGAAAGATTGAATATCAGATTGGAGGGAGAGAGTATGGAGGAGGTGAACGTATTCAGATATTTGGGAGTGGACGTGTCAGCGGATGGGTCTATGAAAGATGAGGTGAATCATAGAATTGATGAGGGAAAAAGAGTGAGTGGTGCACTTAGGAGTCTGTGGAGACAAAGAACTTTGTCCTTGGAGGCAAAGAGGGGAATGTATGAGAGTATAGTTTTACCAACGCTCTTATATGGGTGTGAAGCGTGGGTGATGAATGTTGCAGAGAGGAGAAGGCTGGAGGCAGTGGAGATGTCATGTCTGAGGGCAATGTGTGGTGTGAATATAATGCAGAGAGTTCGTAGTTTGGAAGTTAGGAGGAGGTGCGGGATTACCAAAACTGTTGTCCACAGGGCTGAGGAAGGGTTGTTGAGGTGGTTCGGACATGTAGAGAGAATGGAGCGAAACAGAATGACTTCAAGAGTGTATCAGTCTGTAGTGGAAGGAAGGCGGGGTAGGGGTCGGCCTAGGAAGGGTTGGAGGGAGGGGGTAAAGGAGGTTTTGTGTGCGAGGGGCTTGGACTTCCAGCAGGCATGCGTGAGCGTGTTTGATAGGAGTGAATGGAGACAAATGGTTTTTAATACTTGACGTGCTGTTGGAGTGTGAGCAAAGTAACATTTATGAAGGGATTCAGGGAAACCGGCAGGCCGGACTTGAGTCCTGGAGATGGGAAGTACAGTGCCTGCACTCTGAAGGAGGGGTGTTAATGTTGCAGTTTAAAAACTGTAGTGTAAAGCACCCTTCTCGCAAGACAGTGATGGAGTGAATGATGGTGAAAGTTTTTCTTTTTCAGGCCACCCTGCCTTGGTGGGAATCGGCCGGTGTGATAATAAAAATATATATATATATATATATATATACATGTTGCAGGTTGCAACACTTGGGTTGGAAACAGTAAATATATAAAAGGCATTCAGCATGAAGTTATCAATAAAGACAATAGATCAGGTCAGCAAACAAAGAGGGACAGCAGAGGGCAGCAAGGGACTAGCTCCCTTAAGGTTTACTATACTAATAGCAGGAGTGTAAGAAATAAGATAGATGAGCTAAGATTAATTGCAAGTGCAGGAAACATAGATATTATTGCTATAACAGAGACCTGGCTCAATCTGAAAGATAGAGAGATGCCCTCTGAATGTCACATACAAGGCTATAAATTATTCCACACTGACAGGGTCAACAGGAAAGGTGGTGGAGTAGCGATGTATGTCAGAGACAATTTAAATTGTTGTGTTAGACAAGATATTAAATTAGAAGCGTCAGCCACTGAATCTGTTTGGTTACAGCTTCTCGAGGGCCGAGAAAAACTAATTTTGGGTGTGATTTACAGGGCCCCAAATCTTGATAGGGAGTGCAGTAAACTTTTATGGGACGAAATTCGTAAGGCATCTACATACGAAAATGTTGTGCTAATGGGAGATTTCAATTATAGACAGATTGACTGGAGCAATTTGACAGGAAATTTAGAGTCAGGTGACTTTCTTGATACGATCCAGGATTGTTTTTTAAAACAGTTTGTGACAGAGCCAACTAGGGGAAATAACCTCCTTGACCTGGTTCTTGCCAGTAGGGAAACACTAATTAATAATCTTGAGGTTAATGATGAGCATGGGGAAAGTGATCACAAATCACTCAGTTTTAATATATCATGGAATTCCCCTAATAATGGCAATCAAGTCTCCGTCCCTGACTTTCGCTTGGCTGATTTCATAGGACTGAAAAATTACTTAGGTGGGCTGAACTGGAATGACCTGACTAAGGGTCAGGTAGGTGGTGATGGTTGCCGATATGATGCTTTCCAGGGCATAGTTCTAGCTGCTCAGTCAAATTATGTTCCAAATAGGGAAATCAGATCAAACAAAAATGATCCTAAATGGATGAACAATAGATTAAAATATGATTGGTCAAAAGAGAGGCATATATAGGCAAATCAAAAAAGGAGAGGGGCAATT
>NC_091293.1:5193138-5208138 GCF_038502225.1 Cherax quadricarinatus
AGGTTAGGCTTATTGGTCTATAGTTCGAAGCTAAGGACCTGTCACCTGTTTTGAAAATAGGTATCACATTTGCCATTTTCCACTTATCTGGCACCATGCCAGTTTGTAGTGATATGTTGAAAAGATTAGCCAAAGGTGTGCTAAGCTCCTCTTTACATTCCTTTAGAACCCTTGCATACAGTTCATCAGGGCCTGGGGATTTGTTAGGTTTTAATTTATCTATTTGCCTAAGGACCATGTCACTTGTGACTCTAATCGTGCACAGTTTATTATCGTCCTGTTCTACATAATTTATCATTACTGGAATATCGCTGGTATCCTCCTGTGTAAAAACTGAGAGGAAGTATGCGTTAAAAATTCTACAAATCTCCTTATCACTGTCAGTGAGCTGACCCGAGGAACTTTTGTGTGGGCCTATCTTGTCCCTGATCTTACTTCTGTATACCTGAAAGAATCCTTTTGGGTTAGTCTTCGATTCTCTTGCAACTTTAACCTCATAATCTCTTTTTGCTTTTCTAATTCCCGTTTTTATTTCTCTCTTTAACTGAATATATCGATTTCATAATTGCCCCTCTCCTCTTTTGATTTGCCTATACATGCCTCTCTTTTGACCAATCATATTTTAATCTATTGTTCATCCATTTAGGATCATTTTTGTTTGATCTGATTTCCCTATTTGGAACATAATTTGACTGAGCAGCTAGAACTATGCCCTGGAAAGCATCATATCGGCAACCATCACCACCTACCTTACCCTTAGTCAGGTCATTCCAGTTCAGCCCACCTAAGTAATTTTTCAGTCCTATGAAATCAGCCAAGCGAAAGTCAGGGACGGAGACTTGATTGCCATTATTAGGGGAATTCCATGATATATTAAAACTGAGTGATTTGTGATCACTTTCCCCATGCTCATCATTAACCTCAAGATTATTAATTAGTGTTTCCCTACTGGCAAGAACCAAGTCAAGGAGGTTATTTCCCCTAGTTGGCTCTGTCACAAACTGTTTTAAAAAACAATCCTGGATCGTATCAAGAAAGTCACCTGACTCTAAATTTCCTGTCAAATTGCTCCAGTCAATCTGTCTATAGTTGAAATCTCCCATTAGCACAACATTTTCGTATGTACATGCCTTACGAATTTCGCCCCATAGAAGTTTACTGCACTCCCTATCAAGAGTTGGGGCCCTGTAAATCACACCCAAAATTAGTTTTTCTCGGCCCTCGAGAAGCTGTAACCAAACAGATTCAGTGGCTGACGCTTCTAATTTAATATCTTGTCTAACACAACAATTTAAATTGTCTCTGACATACATCGCTACTCCACCACCTTTCCTGTTGACCCTGTCAGTGTGGAATAATTTATAGCCTTGTATGTGACATTCAGAGGGCATCTCTCTATCTTTCAGATTGAGCCAGGTCTCTGTTATAGCAATAATATCTATGTTTCCTGCACTTGCAATTAATCTTAGCTCATCTATCTTATTTCTTACACTCCTGCCATTAGTATAGTTAACCTTAAGGGAGTTAGTCCCTTGCTGCCCTCTGCTGTCCCCCTTTGTTTGCTGACCTGATCTATTGTATTTATTTATAACTTCATGCTGAATGCCTTTTATACATTTACTGTTTCCAACCCTAGTGCTGCAACCTGCTTGTTTCCCACACACACCCATACCTCTATCTTCCATCAGTTTAAAATCATAGGCATTTCACCAATGGCCTTCTCAATCGAGTCTGCAAGTGCTACCACCCCTGCCCCAGAGAGATGTACCCCATCCCTTGCATACATATCATGTTTGCCATAAAAGTTGTTCCAGTTGTCAATGAATGGGATTGCAAGTTCCTTGCAGTATCTGTCTAGCCAGCAATTTACACCAATTGCCCTAGACAACCATTCATTTCCTACTCCCCTTCTAGGCAAGATGCTACATATGATTGGGATCCCTCCCTTAGACTTAATGAAATCTATAGCTGACCTGTACTTATCTAGCAGCTCTTCTCTCCTACCCTTCCCAATATCATTTCCACCAGCACTGAGACAGATAATGGGCTTGTTCCCATTACTTAACATGATATTATCCAGCCTGTTGACAATGTCCCCAACACCAGCTCCAGGGAAGCACACTCTATCTCTCATCTTCTTATTCCTATTACAAAAAGCACGGTCAATATATCTTACCTGAGAGTCACCAACCACAAGAATGCGCTTACCTCCATTAGCAGGGGCAGTAGTACCCTTACCTTCACTGGCCACTGAAGTACATTCATCCTGAAGAACAGAGAAGCGATTTCCTACCTTCAGATCTTCACTCTTAACTTTCCTTACTCTGATGCGCCTCCCATTACTGTGAACCACTCGCCACTTGTAGCAGGTGCTGGGCTGCACCTCACTGCTGGTAGCCGTTGCTACCTCCCCCACTACAGCCTCCTCACAGCGAGAGACAGACTGCACCTCACTGCTAGAAGCCTCATTCCCCACAACTCCAGCCACCTCACACTCTCTCCCAGACCCATTGAGGTGGACCTTCAGCCTCCTAATCTCCTCCTGGAGAAGCAAGACCTCCTCCTTCAACTCTCCAACCTCAATTTTGTCCTATATGGCAAGATGAGCGTTGCTATTTAAGCCAAGATCGCAAGTTCTGCCTATACGGCACGATATATATATATATATATATATATATATATATATATATATATATAGGTAGGTAGTAGGTTGGTAGACAGCAACCACCCAGGGAAGTACTACCGTCCTGCCAGATGACTGCGAAACAAAAACCTGTAACTGTTTTGCATGATGGTAGGATTGCTGGTTTCTTTTTCTGTCTCATAAACACGCTAGATAACAGGGATATCTTGCTACTCCTACTTACACTTTGGTCACACTTCACAGACACGCACATGCATATATATATATACATACATCTAGGTTTTTCTCCTTTTTCTAAATAGCTCTTGTTCTTTTTTATTTCTTCTATTGTCCATGGGGAAGTGGAAAAGAATCTTTCCTCCGTAAGCCATGCGTGTCGTATGAGGCGACTAAAATGCCGGGAGCAATGGGCTAGTAACCCCTTCTCCTGTATACATTTACTAAAAAAGAGAAGAAGAAAAACTTTATAAAACTGAGATGCTTAAATGTGCGTGGATGTAGTGCGGATGACAAGAAACAGATGATTGCTGATGTTATGAATGAAAAGAAGTTGGATGTCCTGGCTCTAAGCGAAACAAAGCTGAAGGGGGTAGGAGAGTTTCAGTGGGGGGAAATAAATGGGATTAAATCTGGAGTATCTGAGAGAGTTAGAGCAAAGGAAGGGGTAGCAGTAATGTTAAATGATCAGTTATGGAAGGAGAAAAGAGAATATGAATGTGTAAATTCAAGAATTATGTGGATTAAAGTAAAGGTTGGATGCGAGAAGTGGGTCATAATAAGCGTGTATGCACCTGGAGAAGAGAGGAATGCAGAGGAGAGAGAGAGATTTTGGGAGATGTTAAGTGAATGTATAGGAGCCTTTGAACCAAGTGAGAGAGTAATTGTGGTAGGGGACCTGAATGCTAAAGTAGGAGAAACTTTTAGAGAGGGTGTGGTAGGTAAGTTTGGGGTGCCAGGTGTAAATGATAATGGGAGCCCTTTGATTGAACTTTGTATAGAAAGGGGTTTAGTTATAGGTAATACATATTTTAAGAAAAAGAGGATAAATAAGTATACACGATATGATGTAGGGCGAAATGACAGTAGTTTGTTGGATTATGTATTGGTAGATAAAAGACTGTTGAGTAGACTTCAGGATGTACATGTTTATAGAGGGGCCACAGATATATCAGATCACTTTCTAGTTGTAGCTACACTGAGAGTAAAAGGTAGATGGGATACAAGGAGAATAGAAGCATCAGGGAAGAGAGAGGTGAAGGTTTATAAACTAAAAGAGGAGGCAGTTAGGGTAAGATATAAACAGCTATTGGAGGATAGATGGGCTAATGAGAGCATAGGCAATGGGGTCGAAGAGGTATGGGGTAGGTTTAAAAATGTAGTGTTAGAGTGTTCAGCAGAAGTTTGTGGTTACAGGAAAGTGGGTGCGGGAGGGAAGAGGAGCGATTGGTGGAATGATGATGTAAAGAGAGTAGTAAGGGAGAAAAAGTTAGCATATGAGAAGTTTTTACAAAGTAGAAGTGATGCAAGGAGGGAAGAGTATATGGAGAAAAAGAGAGAGGTTAAGAGAGTGGTGAAGCAATGTAAAAAGAGAGCAAATGAGAGAGTGGGTGAGATTTTATCAACAAATTTTGTTGAAAATAAGAAAAAGTTTTGGAGTGAGATTAACAAGTTAAGAAAGCCTAGAGAACAAATGGATTTGTCAGTTAAAAATAGGAGAGGAGAGTTATTAAATGGAGAGTTAGAGGTATTGGGAAGATGGAGGGAATATTTTGAGGAATTGTTAAATGTTGATGAAGATAGGGAAGCTGTGATTTCGTGTATAGGGCAAGGAGGAATAACATCTTGTAGGAGTGAGGAAGAGCCAGTTGTGAGTGTGGGGGAAGTTCGTGAGGCAGTAGGTAAAATGAAAGGGGGTAAGGCAGCCGGGATTGATGGGATAAAGATAGAAATGTTAAAAGCAGGTGGGGATATAGTTTTGGAGTGGTTGGTGCAATTATTTAATAAATGTATGGAAGAGGGTAAGGTACCTAGGGATTGGCAGAGAGCATGCATAGTTCCTTTGTATAAAGGCAAAGGGGATAAAAGAGAGTGCAAAAATTATAGGGGGATAAGTCTGTTGAGTGTACCTGGTAAAGTGTATGGTAGAGTTATAATTGAAAGAATTAAGAGTAAGACGGAGAATAGGATAGCAGATGAACAAGGAGGCTTTAGGAAAGGTAGGGGGTGTGTGGACCAGGTGTTTACAGTGAAACATATAAGTGAACAGTATTTAGATAAGGCTAAAGAGGTCTTTGTGGCATTTATGGATTTGGAAAAGGCGTATGACAGGGTGGATAGGGGTGCAATGTGGCAGATGTTGCAAGTGTATGGTGTAGGAGGTAGGTTACTGAAAGCAGTGAAGAGTTTTTACTAGGATAGTGAGGCTCAAGTTAGAGTATGTAGGAAAGAGGGAAATTTTTTCCCAGTAAAAGTAGGCCTTAGACAAGGATGTGTGATGTCACCGTGGTTGTTTAATATATTTATAGATGGGGTTGTAAGAGAAGTAAATGCGAGGGTCTTGGCAAGAGGCGTGGAGTTAAAAGATAAAGAATCACACACAAAGTGGGAGTTGTCACAGCTGCTCTTTGCTGATGACACTGTGCTCTTGGGAGATTCTGAAGAGAAGCTGCAGAGATTGGTGGATGAATTTGGTAGGGTGTGCAAAAGAAGAAAATTAAAGGTGAATACAGGAAAGAGTAAGGTTATGAGGATAACAAAAAGATTAGGTGATGAAAGATTGAATATCAGATTGGAGGGAGAGAGTATGGAGGAGGTGAACGTATTCAGATATTTGGGAGTGGACGTGTCAGCGGATGGGTCTATGAAAGATGAGGTGAATCATAGAATTGATGAGGGAAAAAGAGTGAGTGGTGCACTTAGGAGTCTGTGGAGACAAAAAACTTTGTCCTTGGAGGCAAAGAGGGGAATGTATGAGAGTATAGTTTTACCAACGCTCTTATATGGGTGTGAAGCGTGGGTGATGAATGTTGCAGCGAGGAGAAGGCTGGAGGCAGTGGAGATGTCATGTCTGAGGGCAATGTGTGGTGTGAATATAATGCAGAGAATTCGTAGTTTGGAAGTTAGGAGGAGGTGCGGGATTACCAAAACTGTTGTCCAGAGGGCTGATGAAGGGTTGTTGAGGTGGTTCGGACATGTAGAGAGAATGGAGCGAAACAGAATGACTTCAAGAGTGTATCAGTCTGTAGTGGAAGGAAGGCGGGGTAGGGGTCGGCCTAGGAAGGGTTGGAGGGAGGGGGTAAAGGAGGTTTTGTGTGCGAGGGGCTTGGACTTCCAGCAGGCATGCGTGAGCGTGTTTGATAGGAGTGAATGGAGACAAATGGTTTTTAATGCTTGACGTGCTGTTGGAGTGTGAGCAAAGTAACATTTATGAAGGGATTCAGGGAAACCGGCAGGCCGGACTTGAGTCCTGGAGATGGGAAGTACAGTGCCTGCACTCTGAAGGAGGGGTGTTAATGTTGCAGTTTAAAAACTGTAGTGTAAAGCACCCTTCTGGCAAGACAGTGATGGAGTGAATGATGGTGAAAGTTTTTCTTTTTCGGGCCACCCTGCCTTGGTGGGAATCGGCCAGTGTGATAATAATAATAAATATATATATATATATATATATATATATATATATATATATATATATATATATATATATATATATATATATATATATATGCAAGGAATTCGCAAGAGCAGGCGAAACATACACAAACACTGATCTCTGGCCGAAGGAGACTCGAACCTACGAACCTTAGAACAAGGTACGCAGTGCATTAAGATTCTCAACACACTGGACCATTACCTTGGTGTCTAGCTTGCGCTAGACGTTTGATCCAAGGCAGCCAGCTTTCAGGGAGAAGGCTTACAGCTTTTCATCTCATATATATATATATATATATATATATATATATATATATATATATATATATATATATATATATATATATATATATATATATATATATATATATATATGTCGTGCCGAATATGTAAAACTGGTCAATTAGCAAGAACTCATTTAAAATTAAGTCCTTTCTAAAATTTTCTCTTATACGTTTAAAGATATATTTTTTTCATTAATGTTGATGTAAAAATTTATAATTTTGCACCAAAAGGAACTTAGGAAACTTACCTAACCTTATTATAACAAGCGCAATTTATTTTAGCCTAACCCAACTAAATATATTTTAGATTTGTTTACAATAATTTAATACTAAACAAACACAATGAAATATATTTTTTTCCTTAGGGTCAGAATGATTTTGGCGAAATTATTGGATGCACAAATTTTCGTTTGTCCTATAAAGCAAGATGAGCATTGCTATTTAAGCCAAGATCGCAAGTTCTGCCTATTCGGCACGATATATATATATATATATATATATATATATATATATATATATATATATATATATATATATATATATATATATATATATATATATATATATATATATATATATATATATATATATGTATATATATATATATATATATATATATATATATATATATATATATATATATATATATATATATTTATATATATCGGCACGATATATATATATATATATATATATATATATATATATATATATATATATATATATATATGTAAATATATATATATATATATATATATATATATATATATATATATATATATATATATATATATATATATATATAGTCACGAAAGCGCTTGGAATTTCTCTATTCTTTCAGAGTGGTTGTTTTGCATATTTTGAAATCACCTGTTTACTGTGATCTTATTGCATATATATATATATATATATATATATATATATATATATATATATATATATATATAAACACTGATCTCTGGCTGAAGGAGACTCGAACCTACGAACCTTAGGACAAGGTACGCAGTGCTTTACCAATCTACCCACACTGGACCAATACCTTGGCGTGTAGCAGAGCTACACGTTTGATCCAAGGCAGCCAGCTTTCAGGGAGAAGGCTTACAGCTTTTCATCTCATCCCCTGCATGCATCAGCCTTACTAGAGATTTGAACAATGCAAGGAATTCGCGAGAGCATGCGAAATATACACAAACACTGATCTCTGGCTGAAGGAGACTCGAACCTACGAACCTTAGGACAGGTACGCAGTGCTTTACCAATCTACCCACACTGGACCAATACCTTGGCGTGTAGCAGAGCTACACGGTTTGATCCAAGGCAGCCACGTTTCAGGGAGAAGGCTTACAGCTTTTCATCTCATCCCCTGCATGCATCAGCCTTACTAGAGATTTGAACAATGCAAGGAATTCGCGAGAGCATGCGAAATATACACAAACACTGTGTTTGTGTATATTTCGCATGCTCGCGAATTCCTTCATTGTTCAAACTAGTAAGGCTGATGCATGCAGGGATGAGATGAAAAGCGTAAGCCTTCTGCCTGAAAGCTGGCTGTCTTGATCAAACGTGTAGCTCTGCACACGCCAAGGTATTGGTCCAGTGTGGGTAGATTGGCAAAGCACTGCGTACCTTGTCCCTAAGGTTCGTAGGTTCGAGCTCCTTCAGCCAGAGATCAGTGTTTGTGTATACTGCATGCTCTCTTTGCGATTGCGTTCAAATCTCTAAGGCTGATGCATGCAGGGGATGAGATGAAAAGCTGTAAGCCTTCTCCTGAAAGCTGGCTGCCTTGATCTAACGTGTAGCTCTGCTACACGCCAAGGTATTGGTCCAGTGTGGGTAGATTGGTAAAGCACGCGTACCTTGTCCTAAGGTTCGTAGGTTCGAGTCTCCTTCAGCCAGAGATCAGTGTTTGTGTATATTTCGCATGCTCTCGCGAATTCCTTGCATTGTTCAAATCTCAGTAAGGCTGATGCATGCAGGGATGAGATGAAAGCTGTAAGCCTTCTCCCTGAAAGCTGGCTGCCTTGGATCAAACGTATGCTCTGCTACACGCCAAGGTATTGGTCCAGTGTGGGTAGATTGGTAAAGCACTGCGTACCTTGTCCTAAGGTTCGTAGGTTCGAGTCTCCTTCAGCCAGAGATCAGTGTTTGTGTATATTTCGCATGCTCATGAATAATTCTTGCATATATATATATATATATATATATATATATATATATATATATATATATATATATATATATATATATATATATATATATATATATATATATATATATATATATATATATATATATATATATATATATATATATATATATATATATATATATATATATATATATATAAATATATATATATATATATATATATATATAGAGATATATATATATATATATATATATATATATATATAGATATAGATATAGAGAGAGAGAGAGAGAGAGAGAGAGAGAGAGAGAGAGAGAGAGAGAGAGAGAGAGAGAGAGAGAGAGAGAGAGAGAGAGGGAGGTAACACCTCTAGAACTGTCCTAGGGACCCTCATCCTCAGAGAAAAGAATAAACTTGCTTCAGGGAAAACTCAAGGTTCTCCCTGAAGCTGTTTGAGAATTTTCTTCTACCACCCCCTATATTTCAAGTATGTTTTATTTAAAGACAAAATACATTGGCCAAACATTCACAAAAATACAACGGAAAGTAAAACAACATAGGTAACTCAGAGCTACATCTCGAATACTTCGTCCAGCTCCCCGGTGGTGGGTCGCATGCCCAGAATGCTGCAGGCATTTCCTCTCTGGATCGCAACATTGAGTCTCTGAAAGAGGAAGCTGGTCGCCCTGTGGTCCTTGGTTTCTATGATGAGCTTTTCACCCAGCTCTTTGAGGAACTTTAGAGCACACCTGCCCCATGCTCCAAGGGTCTCCGACCCTGTTGGAATGAAGTTATAGCAAGGAGGAAGGTCTTCACATTTTTGGATCTTCTGGGTCTCCCTGTGGCTGGCAGCTCCACCCCCTTCCACTACGGAGTATGGCAAGTAGGTGTATGCCAATGTGGCAGCACAGGTGTAGTCCCAGGCAATCTGCTTTCCATTCTTCCAGGGTAGCATAGTGGCTCCATCAGGACGCTTTTGACTTCCATCAGTCCTGTGTACTTGGGGTTCCCGTTGAGCTGGGCAACGGGCTGTGGTGAGGCTTCTCTTTATGATGTTGTTGACCTCCTCATGTCTGGCATACTTCCCTTCTGCTATGTGACACACGAGACCATGAAGTCCGAATTGATCAGCTGTCGCCCTACCGCAAATACACCTATGTTCGGTGAGGATGGGGTCGGCTAGGCGAAGAGCAACACCAATCCGAATGGCCTGTGGGTTGAGACGGGTGCCCACGGAGGAATTGGGAACAGCTAACAGGAAATCTCCTGAATGTGGTGGCTTCACTGCCAGGAGACGAGCTTTGTCCTTTCCTGAAGCATTGGAGAGCATTGTGTTGGCGATTTTTTCTATGATCGGTTTGTCCCAGTTGGACTGTTTGTGTTCTTTGGGAGGAACTGGTCTACTGGAGGAGTCTGTAAGGGTGTCCCACTGAATCGCTGCTTCAGTAAACCTGGGGTCTTGAGCTCCTACCACATCTCTCAAGCGTTCGGGAACTATCTTCTTGACTAATGCACTGGAAGCCAAACACAAAGACAGAAAACCAGGTAAAGCAACATACGTTGCTTTACGCACCCCTATACCTCCCAGTCGCACTGGGAGGGTTGCCTGATGCCATTGCTCATCCTCTAGTGACAGGTTCAGTGCCTTCTTAAAAGTTGATCTCATGTGTGCGTCATATTCATCGAGAGTTGGGTTGTCAAAAGAGGGTGCACACCCCACGAAGTAAGTGAGTCTTGGTATAGTAAGACACCTTGTGAGGAGATACAGAGCATCATGGGCATCAAGATCACTTATTCTTTCCTCCATTCTCATCAGGTCATTCAATTTTTCCCTGCGGACAGTGTCGATGGCCTGTTGACCCAGCGGTGCCCCCAAGACGGTTCTGTTGGACGGAGTGGTAGTTGAGACTTCCGGGAGGATTCTTCGCACATCATTGATTATTTCCTGATTCACTGTGATGATTTCACTCTTGGAGGGATTGAGGATGAGTCCCAAGTCTTCTCCCTGTGTTTTCACCAGTTGTAGGTCCCCCACCAGGGACTCTTCAGTACCTGCCAGAGTTCCGTCATCCAGGTACCAGATATTGAGCTCACTACATAGGCTGGAAGTTAGTTCTCTTACTGCCAAGCAGAAGAGAAGTGGACCGAGTGGGTCACCCTCCTGAACACCCTCTGATGATTGAATTTCATGTTCTCCAAACAAAAGAATTGAGGGTTTGCTGTAGCCGGCTGAAATGAAGGGAAAAAGACTGGGGAACCGATCGCGAACAGCTGGCAAAACAGCATCTCTCTTCACCATATTAAAGACATTTCTAAAATCAAGTTTGACTATGGCCTTGTCTTCTGGTAGGTCCCTGATGTAGGCCCTTGTGGCATGAGCTGCAGCTTCACTGCCTTGAGAGACCCCAAAGCCCAGTTGGTGTGGCTGGAGTAAAGTGGCAGCTTCTAGGCGAATGTTTCTCACTTTTGCTTTGGCAACGAGACGGCGAAGAGTGTTTCCAACTGCAATGGGTCTGATTCCCCCATCCCTCTTCTTCAAGGCACATAGTGAGGCTCCAAAAAAGAAAGGTTTAATTCCTTCTGGGATTCGCCCAGCCAGGCAATTGTTGACGAAAGTAGCTAACTCGGTGAGAAGAATTGATGCAGATTCACCGAGTACTGGATTTACCATGTCTTTGAGGTGCTGAGGTCGAATTCCAGTGTAACCTCCTGCAGATCCTGCTGGAAATGACGCGATCGCCTTATAGACTTCCGATTCTGGCAAAATTAATTGTTCAGTGATGGGGTCTTTCTCAGGAATGTCGTTGATGGCTATGGTGTTCCTGATTGGATGCTTGTCTCTTAGTGCTTGGGCCGTGGTCTCATCCTTGGGGGCTACAGTGTCGTCACTTGTAATTATTCTTATTGCTCCCACTGTGTTACCTTCGATTTTTTTGCTAACCTGTGCTCAAATTTTCTCGTTTTCAGTGGGACTTTTCTTGGGTCTACTTCTTTGAGTCCTGCGATGATGGGGCAGGACACAGTTATCCGTTCTTGGGTAGTTGCACACTGCCTTGATAACTGACGTGGTTAGCAGTTTGCCTCGTCTTTCCAGAACTGCAAGACAGATATTGCCGAACAAGAGTAGGTTGCGCCATGCTTGGATGGTGCCTCGGGCTTCTAAGTTGGTGGAACCTCCATTCACCCGCTTAAGAAGGTCTGTGAATTTCCCTGCTGCATATGGGCGAGCCGCTTTAGGGATGTGGGATAGTGTACTGCTTGCAGTGGATTTGATTGCCAACAGAAGGTTATTGCAAGTAACGAGGTTGCCATTGGAATTGTCATCTGCCTGTGTAGGCTGTGGGCTGCTCTCTGCTGGGGGCATATGTGATCCTGCACACCCATTGTGTGCACAAATGCGGCCATCCCTGTTGCGTGCTCGAAACTCTCCACACACCTGACATGTGCCTCATCTTTCACTGTTGGGTGCATTGTTTCCCTGGCTTTGTGGCTGGCTGGCTTCATCATCTGCCATATCTCAACCTGTGTGGTAAGCCCAGGCTGAAGGGAAAATGGCGCATGGCACATACCGCATGTGGTTCATGGTGATGGTGGGGAGGAGAGGGGTCTCCCGTCCATGTGGTGGGCGGTGGAAGAGAGGAGTGGAAGATGTGTGATGAGGCGGAGTAGGGCACTTACTACCTCCCAGAACAAGTCAATATACACCACAATGCTCTGTGCACATGTTACTATACACCACTATGTTCTGTGCACAGCCACCACTATCAGCGACACACCGCTATACACTATACATGCTATGCGCATACCATGCACATACTATGCATCACTGTACACTATAGACTATATACACTATACACACGGTGAACAAACACTCCATTGTTGTAACACGAGCACACGGTGTATGCGCGCCTGTTTGGGGAAGGGGGGGACATTTTTACCCCTCAACCTCCGCCTCCTCCTCCTCCTCCATGAGGCCTTCCCTCACCGACCTCTCCTACCCATAGGTGACCGTTATGTTCCCTCATTGAATTCACATACACAGAACTTTTCTTGATTCTGAAGGAAGAGACGAAATGCGGAGTCTTCTGGCCCTTTCCAACACGACCAGCAGATATTCACACACCAGTCTGTTGATGATAATCCTGGTAGGTGTTCTTGATTGGACGATATTGTGCCAGAATCACAGAGCCGGATGCCCACAGCCTCTCTCTGGCAGATATATAATATATATATATATATATATATATATATATATATATATGTATATATATATATATATATATTATATATATATATATATATATATATATATATATATATATATATATATATATATATACATATATATATATATATGTATATATATATATATATATATATATATATATATATATATATATATATATATATATATATATATATATATATATATATATATATATATATATATATATATATATATATATATATATATATATATATATATATATATATATATATCCATACAATTGATTCTATTTGTAATGTAAATAATTTTTAAAATAATCTCTGCTTATCTATAAGGGATGAACAGAGAAAATAGAGAGAGGAGAAGAGGAGAGGACGAGACCAACAGAGATCGGGAAGCAAATTACACATAATAACCCAAGACCAAAAATATCCTGAGAAAGAATTACGGGAATCATTATAAACTATTTATGGAATATAATGAGATTGAAAGATAAGAATAGCATAGTTAAATAGAGCTCGCAAAACAGTTACAGTCTCACTCTGTCTGTTTGTCTGTCTCGCTCTGTCTGTCTGTCTGTCTGTCTGTCTCTCTCTCTCTCTCTCTCTCTCTCTCTCTCTCTCTCTCTCTCTCTCTCTCTCTCTCTCTCTCCTGCATTATCGCTAGCCTAATTCCTTTATTCAATTCACAGCAAACAGCTTCATAGCCAATTTCCTGGCCTCCCAGGATGTGTTTACTCTCCTGCTTTCATCTGCACAAAGAAGCAATTTTCTCCAGTGTATAACTCTCTCGCTCACTCTGTCATTCTGTTCTCGAGAGAGAGAAAGCCGAAAGCGAGTGTATGTGTGGTGTGTATGTGTGTGTGTGTGTGTGTGTGTGTGTGTGTGTGTGTGTGTGTGTGTGTGTGTGTGTGTGTGTGTGTGTGTGTGTGTGTGTGTGTGTGTGTTTCTGAACACAGATGGTCGGGAAAATGATCACCGAAACTCATGCATAAAGTGAAAATGTTGGTTGTCTATGAACTCTGTTCATGAGTGGAAATGTTCACTAGGAAGACACGAGTGAAAAATGTTCATCATAAATAAAAATGTGGTGAAAATGTTCATTACAAACAAACACTGAAATGTGAATGAGTCTACCAACTATGAACACATGAGAGCGGAAAGGCTCACAATGAGCACACGCTGACGTGAAAAATGTTCACGAGGAACACGTACACACGTACACCGGAACACTCAGCAGTGAGAATGTTTACCTAAACAACAGTGAAAATGTTCGTTGTTCGTCACCCTCATCTCCCCGGTCTCCCGCACGGTATCTTTGTTGAGTGGAGACACCAAAGAGAAATGAAGAAATCTTTGATGAGAAATAGATATCGCCGAAAAAATAGATATAATTGATAAATAGATGATTTTGAGAAAGAGATAACTTCGACAAATAGTTATCTTGGAGAGAAATAGACGTATCTTTGAGAAATAGATATATAGATTGATACATCAAAGCCGGCGTATGGAGCAGAAGTGGCAGGGTACGCCAAGAAGAGGAGAGCGAACAGAAAGTGGTTATGAAGACGAGAAAGTTGTTGGGAATGACAGTGTTAGAAGAGAAAGGGAAAGTGAGAAAGATGTGACTAAGAAAGATGAAGATTAAAGGGAAATATAATGTGGAAAAGAGTTTGCAGAGAGAGAGAGAGAGAGAGAGAGAGAGAGAGAGAGAGAGAGAGAGAGAGAGAGAGAGAGAGAGAGAGAGAGAGAGAGAGAGAGAGAGAGAGAGAGAGAGAGAGAGAGAGAGAGAGAGAGAGAGAGAGAGAGAGAGAGAGAGAGAGAGAGAGAGAGAGAGAGAGAGAGAGAGAGAGAGAGAGAGAGAGAGAGAGAGAGAGAGAGAGAGACAGAGAGAGAGAGAGAGAGAGAGAGAGAGAGAGAGAGAGAGGAGAGAGAGAGAGAGAGAGAGAGAGAGAGAGAGAGAGAGAGAGAGAGAGAGAGAGAGAGAGAGAGAGAGAGGAGAGATAGAGAGAGAGAGAGAGATAGAGATAGAGATAGAGATAGAGAGA
>NC_091293.1:5213138-5220638 GCF_038502225.1 Cherax quadricarinatus
TAGAATTTGAGGTTGTCAGTCCCTCGGCCTGGAGAAGTTCAGTTCCATAGTCAGGAACTATCTGAAGATCAAGCGACAGTGCGGAGACTTAAATACTGTCGGAAGGAGAGGTGCAGAGTAGTAGTAGTAGTAGTAGTAGTAGTAGTAAGAATGTAACCACTGAGAGGTCATGTCCCTCTCAGATCCAACACTTCTCACTTGAAAAGCTTGTCCAAGGTGTTTTCTGTACCAAGATGCCATGTGTTGCAGTGTCTGACAAGATGAACATCAAAATGGTATACAATACCGACAGGTTGTTAGGTAAGACACATATGCAACAGTTAGACAACTTTATTCCTGAAACGTTTCTGCCTACACAGTAGGCTTCTTCAGTCGAATACAGAAAATAGGCAGGAACAGTAGAGAGTGAAGACGATGTAATCAGTCCATCACCCTTGTAGTCGTAGAATTTGAGGTTGTCAGTCCTCGGCCTGGAGAGTTCAGTTCCATATTCAGGAACTATCTGAAGATCAAGCGACAGCGCGGAGACTTAAATACTGTCGGAAGGAGAGGTGCAGTAGTAGTAGTAGTAGTAGTAGTAGTAGTAGTAGTAGTAGTAGTAGTAGTAGTGAGAATGTAACCACTGAGACATGTCCTCTCAGATCAACACTTCTCACTTGAAAAGCTTGTCCAAGGTGTTTTCTGTACCAAGATGCCATGTGTTGCAGTGTCTGACAAGATGAACATCAAAATGGTATACAATACCGACAGGTTGTTGGGTAAGACACATATGCAACAGTTAGACAACTTTATTCCGAAACGTTTCGCCTACACAGTAGGCTTCTTCAGTCGAATACAGAAAATAGGCAGGAACAGTAGAGATGTGAAGACGATGTAATCAGTCCATCACCCTTGTAGTCGTAGAATTTGAGGTTGTCAGTCCCTCGGAATGGAGAAGTTCAGTTCCATAGTCAGGAACTATCTGAAGATCAAGCGACAGTGCGGAGACTTAAATACTGTCGGAAGGAGAGGTGCAGAGTAGTAGTAGTAGTAGTAGTAGTAGTAGTAGTAGTAGTAGTAGTGAGAATGTAACCACTGAGAGGTCATGTCCCTCCCCAGATCCAGCACTTCCACTGAAAAGCTTGTCCAAGGTGTTTTCTGTACCAAGATGCCATGTGTTGCAGTGTCTGACAAGATGAACATCAAAATGGTATACAATACCGACAGGTTGTTAGGTAAGACACATGTGCAACAGTTAGACATCTTTATTCCGAAACGTTTCGCCTACACAGTAGGCTTCTTCAGTCGAATGCAGAAAATAGGCAGGAACAGTAGAGATGTGAAGACGATGTAATCAGTCCATCACCCTTGTAGTCGTAGAATTTGAGGTTGTCAGTCCGTCGGCCTGGAGAAGTTCAGTTCCATAGTCAGGAACTATCTGAAGATCAAGCGACAGTGCGGAATAAAGTTGTCTAACTGTTGCATATGTGTCTTACCTAACAACCTGTCGGTATTGTATACCATTTTGATGTTCATCTCAGTTTCTCTTAATATTTTGTCTTCTTCCAACCCTCTCCTTTTAAATCTTTTTTTCTTCCTTATCACAGAACAGAAACGTCACGTCAGTTGAAGCATCAATAATATTGATTCATTTGTATAATATTTACTGTAGTTCGCTCTCCTGAACTTCGTAAACGTTTTCTCTTCCTCTTTCTCTCTGTCTGTCTGTCTGTCTGTCTGTCTGTCTGTCTGTCTGTCTGTCTGTCTGTCTGTCTCTGTCTCTCTCTCTCTCTCTCTCTCTCTCTCTCTCTCTCTCTCTCTCTCTCTCTCTCTCTCTCTCTCTGTCCCTCTGTCTCTGTCTCTCCCCGTCTTTCTATCTGTCTGTCTGTCTGTCTGTCTCTCTCTCTCTCTTTCTCTCTTTCTTTCTCTCTCTCTCTCTCTCTCTCTCTCTCTCTCTCTCTCTCTCTCTCTCTCTCTCTCTCTCTCTCTCTCTCTCTCTCTCTCTCTCTCTCTTCTCTCCTCTCTTCTCTATATATATATATATATATATATATATATATATATATATATATATATATATATATATATATATATATTATATATATATATATATATATATATGTATATATATATATATATATATATATATATATATATATATATATATATATGTATATATATATATATATATATATATATATATATATATATATATATATATATATATATATATATATACAATATATAAATAAATATATATATATATATATATATATATATATATATATATATATATATATATATATATATTTATATATATATATATATATATATATATATATATATATATATATATATATATATATATATATATATATATATATATATATATATATATATATATATATATATATATATATATATATATATATATATACATATATATATATAAGAACATAAGAACATAGGAAAGGAGGAACACTGCAGCAGGCCTGTTGGCCCATACTAGGCAGGTCCTTTACAATTCATCCCACTAACAAACATTTGACCAACCCAACTTTCAATGCCACCCAAGAAACAAGCTCCGATGTGCAAGTCCCTCTCAAATCCAACCCCTCCCACTCATGTACTTATCCAACCTAAATTTGAAACTACCCAAAGTCCTATGATCAATAACCCAACTAGGTAGACTGTTCCACTCATCAACTACCCTATTTCCAAACCAATACTTTCCTATGTCCTTTCTAAATCTAAACTTATCTAATTTAAATCAATTACTGCGGGTTCTCTCTCTTGGAGAGATATCCTCAAGACCTTGTTAATATCCCCTTTATTAATACCTATCTTCCACTTATACACTTCGATCAGGTCTCCCCTCATTCTTCGTCTAACAAGTGAATGTAACTTAAGAGTCTTCAATCTTTCTTCATAAGGAAGATTTCTAATGCTATGTATTAATTTAGTCATCCTACGCTGAATGTTTTCTAACGAATTTATGTCCATTCTGTAATATGGAGACCAGAATTGAGCTGCATAATCTAGGTGAGGCCTTACTAATGATGTATAAAGCTGCAGTATGACCTCTGGACTTCCGTTGCTCACACCTCTTGATATAAATCCCAGTAATCTATTTGCCTTATTACGTACGCTTAGGCATTGCTGTCTTGGTTTAAGGTTGCTGCTTACCATAACCCTAAAGTCCCCTTCGCAATCTGCATGGCTAAGTTCTACATTATCCAACTTTGTAGATGAATGGTTCAGAGAACCGACATGTTGATAAATTAGACACGTGTGCAACTCTTGGGTATCTTTATTGAGGAAACGTTTCGCCACACAGTGGCTTCATCAGTCCATACAAAGGAGAATCTTGAAGAACAGGAGGAGAATGAGGTAATCAGTCCCTCAACCTTGAGTCGATGTGGTCAGTCCATCAATCTTGAATAGAATACGGCATACGTGCTGAGAAGGAGCTTATAAACCGTTGGCATTAGAGGTGCAGCAGTCATATGTCGTGTAACATTTGTTCAATGTTGAAGTAGGTCGTGCCCAAGAATTAGGCAAGCGAAGAATTCCCAAGTATTAAGATCCCAAGAGGTTGCAGTGTCTGACAGGTTTGTAGATGAATGGTTCAGAGAACCGACATGTTGATAAATTAGACACGTGTGCAACTCTTACGTATCTTTATTGAGGAAACGTTTCGCCACACAGTGGCTTCATCAGTCCATACAAAGGAGAATCTCGAAGAACAGGAACAAATGTTACACGACCTATGACTGCTGCACCTCTTCTGCCAACGGTTTATAAGCTCCTTCTCAGCACGTATGCCGTATTCTATTCAAGATTGATGGACTGACCACATCGACTCAAGGTTGAGGGACTGATTACCTCATTCTCCTCCTGTTCTTCAAGATTCTCCTTTGTATGGACTGATGAAGCCACTGTGTGGCGAAAAGTTTCCTCAATAAAGATACCCAAGAGTTGCACACGTGTCTAATTTATCAACATGTCGGTTCTCTGAACCATTCATCTACAAACCTGTCAGACACTGCAACCTCTTGGGATCTTAATACTTGGGAATTCTTCGCTTGCCTAATTCTTGGGCACGACCTACTTCAACATTGAACAAATGTTACACGACCTATGACTGCTGCACCTCTCCTGCCAACGGTTTATAAGCTCCTTCTCAGCACGTATGCCGTATTCTATTCAAGATTGATGGACTGACCACATCGACTCAAGGTTGAGGGACTGATTACCTCATTCTCCTCCTGTTCTTCAAGATTCTCCTTTGTATGGACTGATGAAGCCACTGTGTGGCGAAACGTTTCCTCAATAAAGATACCCAAGAGTTGCACACGTGTCTAATTTATCAACATTATCCAACTTACAAGTGCTAGGGTTATGGACACTCCCGAGCTTCAGAACCTTGCATTTATCTACATTGAACTGCATCTGCCACTTTTCTGACCAAGAGTAGAGTTTGTCCAAATCCTCCTGAAGTTCCCTAACATCTACGTTTGAATCAATTATCCTACCTATCTTCGTGTCATCGGCGAATTTGCTCATATCACTAGTAATTCCTTCATCAAGATCATTGATATATATTATAAACAACAACGGGCCCAAGACTGATCCCTGTGGGATTAAGGGGCTGTAGGGCAATTTGCCGCGCGCGCTCACCGAAAAATCGAAAAAATATGGATATTGAGTTATATATACTGAAAAAAAGCTCAACTCTTTGGCAACACAATGGTACCAGAATGAATGTTCTACGACGTTTCTACAAGAAATTATAGTCATTTATATCAGGTATGGTGACCGGCGATGTTGGTACCGAGTCTGCTCACGGCCTATATATTTTTTGGAGTTATTTTCTTGTTTTTTATCGCCTTTTCTTGCATTATTCTTTCTAATATAATAACTGACTATTTGGCATCATAAAACAGTAGGCGGGACTTATCCTGAGACTTAGTGACTGCCGGGAACCAGATGGGAACGCTCGGCAGTGTTCCACCGCTCCAGGTGCCAGCCAGGAATCACCCATTATTACGCTTATATCAGCTTATATATCAACTTTACGGCTTATTTGTCTATCAGAATTGATCTAATATGATATAATAAACACTCTAAATAACATACAAACATGTTATATACTCTAGGCTGAATAAAATAGGCCATAATATGACGAAAGATTATCGGGAATATTTCCATAAATATTGAGCTACTCATCTCCATGTCCCATTCTTTAGTCTCCGAGTAAGAGAAAACGGTGTTTTGAAGAGGATAACTGCACTAGAACATCAGTTTACTAAGAAATACACCCAAACAAACGCGATTTTCGCGAAAAAATTTTTTTTTTTTTGAGACGGGGGGCCGGCCGGCATTCCCGGCCGATATCTCGGAAGTAACTTATTCACCTAGGGCAACAAATAATTCCTTTATTACTTAATTAAATGGAATAATATGCACAGACATTGTAGAATAATGATTTCTCTTATTTTCGCCGATTAGTTTTTGAAAATATTCCAAATACTTTGGGAGTTATGTGGGAGTAAAGGGCAGATTTTTTTGCAATATTCCAGAACTAACAAACTTTATTTTTTTGTGAAATAACGGTAAGGTATTTTTAGAGGGAACAATCGGTCAAAATAAGTATTAGCATTGTACTCTCGGCACCAAGTGTCAAAACCACCTTACGTAGTCCCATATAAGAATGAAGTATTGCCCAAGGGCAATTTCAGTAAATCAGTCTTTTCTCAGTTGTTGTTTGAGGTATATTTTTGATAAATATTTTCAAGAAAGAGTGAGAACACTTTGTCTTGTGTACCAAAACTGAACAAAATCGGACGGTAAATAACCGAGTTAGGGATTTTGCCCTACGCCTCCCTTAAATCTGGAGTATCTGAGAGAGTTAGAGCTAAGGAAAGGGTAGCAGTAATGTTGAAGGATCAGTTATGGAAGGAGAAAAGAGAATATGAATGTGTAAATTCAAGGATTATATGGATTAAAGTAAAGGTTGGATGCGAGAAGTGGGTCATAATAAGCGTGTATGCACCTGGAGAAGAGAAGAATGTAGAGGACAGAGAGAGATTTTGGGAGATGTTAAGTGAATGTATAAGAACCTTTGAACCAAGTGAGAGAGTAATTGTGGTAGGGGACCTGAATGCTAAAGTAGGAGAAACTTTTAGAGAGGGTGTGGTAGGTAAGTTTGGGGTGCCAGGTGTAAATGATAATGGGAGCCCTTTGATTGAACTTTGTATAGAAAGGGGTTTAGTTATAGGTAATACACATTATAAGAAAAAGAGGATAAATAAGTATACAAGATATGATGTAGGGCGAAATGACAGTAGATTGTTGTATTATGTATAGGTAGTAGTAAGGGAGAAAAAGTTAGCATATGAGAAGTTTTTACAAAGTAGAAGTGTTGCAAGGAGGGAAGAGTATATGGAGAAAAAGAGAGAAGTTAAGAGAGTGGTGAAGCAATGTAAAAAGAGAGCAAATGAGAGAGTGGGTGAGATATCAACAAATTTTGTTGAAAATAAGAAAAACATTTGGAGTGAGATTAACAAGTTAAGGAAGCCTAGAAAACAAATGGATTTGTCAGTTAAAAATAGGAGAGGAGAGTTATTAAATGGAGAGTTAGAGGTATTGGGAAGATGGAGGGAATATTTTGAGGAATTGTTAAATGTTGATGAAGATAGGGAAGCTGTGATTTCGTGTATAGGGCAAGGAGGAATAACATCTTGTAAGAGTGAGGAAGAGCCAGTTGTGAGTGTGGGGAAAGTTCGTGAGGCAGTAGGTAAAATGAAAGGGGGTAAGGCAGCCGGGATTGATAGGATAAAGACAGAAATGTTAAAAGCAGGTGAGGATATAGTTTTGGAGTGATTGGTGCAATTATTTAACAAATGTATGGAAGAGGGTAAGGTACCTAGGGATTGGCAGAAAGCATGCATAGTTCCTTTGCATAAAGGCAAAGGGGACAAAAGAGACTGCAAAAATTATAGGGGGACAAGTCTGTTGAGTATACCTGGTAAAGTGTATGGTAGAATTATTATTGAAAGAATTAAAAGTAAGACGGAGAATTGGATAGCAGATGAACAAGGAGGCTTTGAGAAAGGTAGGGGGTGTGTGGACCAGGTGTTTACAGTGAAAGATATAAGTGAACAGTATTTAGATAAGGCTAAAGAGGTTTTTGTAGCATTTATGGATTTGGAAAAAGCGTATGACAGGGTGGATAGGGGGGCAATGTGGCAGATGTTGCAGGTGTATGGTGTAGGAGGTAGGTTACTGAAAGCAGCGAAGAGTTTTTAAGAAGATAGTGAGGCTCAAGTTAGAGTATGTAGGAAAGAGGGAGATTATTTCCCAGTAAAAGTAGGCCTTAGACAAGGATGTGTGATGTCACCGTGGTTGTTTAATATATTTATAGATGGGGTTGTAAAAGAAGTAAATGCGAGGGTCTTGGCAAGAGGCGTGGAGTTAAAAGATAAAGAATCACACATAAAGTGGGAGTTGTCACAGTTT
>NC_091293.1:5223138-5239115 GCF_038502225.1 Cherax quadricarinatus
CTCATCCCTCTTATTATTTCCTCCTTGAGTCCCGCCTCGCACTGGGTCATAATACGTCTACTTTCCAACTTACGCTTGCAGGGATCCATCCTCGTAGTCCATTTTGGATCAGTACTACCTGGAATGTAAAATAACCACGGGATTGGGGGTGAAGGAATTGAATGATAGCTCTAGGTCCTTCTTGTTGCAGTCAATAAATTATCACGAGTTCGCAATATTGGAGAAAAGAGAAGGTCCAAAATATGCCATCCGAGGAAACGCTTTTCCTCGAATGAGGCAGAGGCCTTGAGGGTCTAGAGCTATCACTCAACCTGCCCCCGTGGTTGTTTACGATACTACGAGGTATACGTGAGGAATTAGCTAGAAGAGGTGGAATATGTTTTCCCTGTTTGCAAATATAAAGTTAATGAGGTGAATAATGATTGACAAGGATGAAGGAAGGATACAAATGGATCTGGAAATCCTACATGAATAGTCCAAAAAAAGTGGTTACTTGAATTCATCTCCACCAATTGCAAACCATGAAAAATTTGGAAATACCTGGAGAGGGTTACATAGAGAAGGTTTCGGGGATCAACGCCCCCCGCTGCCCGGTCTATGACCAGGCATCGTGGTGGATCAGGGTCTGATCAACTAGGCTGAAAGGGTATGAAGACTGTCAAATGTGTATAGATTAAGGTGATGGGAGGTAGGGGGTGAAAGCCTGTAGACCTCACTCAAGGAGAAAGAACTTTGGGTGGGTATTGTGTCGAGGATATCGCAAGATGCACACATAAACCAAATAACCTCAGCAGCGAATGCTGCTGAAGTTATTTGCCACACAACACAACAAGCAAGCAGGCACACAACAAGCAAGCAGGCACACAACAAGCAAGCAGGCACACAACAAGCAAGCAGGCACACAACAAGCAAGCAGGCACACAACAAGCAAGCAGGCACACAACAAGCAAGCAGGCACACAACAAGCAAGCAGGCACACAACAAGCAAGCAGGCACACAACAAGCAAGCAGGCACACAACAAGCAAGCAGGCACACAACAAGCAAGCAGGCACACAACAAGCAAGCAGGCACACAACAAGCAAACAAGCACACAACATTCAAGCAGGCAAGCAAGCAAGTAAGCTCTCATGCATGTACTCCCTCCTTGCCTCTCTCCGTCTCTCTCTCTTGCTTTTCCTCCTCCATTCTCTAACATTCTCTACTTCCACTTCTCTCACTATCATCCCTCTCCTCTCCACACTATTCTCAAGTCAGTATTGGCGGTAGTAGTAGTATTGGTGGTAATACTAGTGGTAGTAGTGGTAACAGTAGTAGTAGTTGTGTTAGTAATATCAGTATTAGTAGAAGTAGTAGTACTTGGGATAGTAGCAGTAGAGGTAGTAGTAGTAGCAGTAGTAGTAGTAATAGTAATAGTGGTAGTAGTAGTAGTAGTAGTAATAATAGTAATAGTGGTAGTAGTAGTAGTAGAACTTGTAGTAGTAGTGGTGGTGTTGGTCTTTCCACTATTATACCTTCTCTGTGTGCTGGCACCAAAAGCCTCTTTACTCACAGACCGAAGTTAGCCGAATAGCCCACACGGGTTTAACACGTCGCATTAGTATCAGTAAAAAAATAATTACAATAAATATAAATACTGCATCAATAATAATAATAATAATAATAATAATAATAATAATAATAATAATAATAATAATAATAATAATAATAATAATAATAATAATGGTAGTGGTCCAGGACTGACTGCAAAGGCGCTTAAAGTTTTTTCTCCTAATTGTGAATTGTTCCATCCACAGTATTGTGGGATAGATGTGAATTGTTCCACCCACAGTATTGTGAGTTAGATGTGAATTGTTCCACTCACAGTATTGTGGGATAGATGTGAATTGTTCCATCCACAGTATTGTGGGATAGATGTGAATTGTTCCATCCACAGTATTGTGGGATAGATGTGAATTGTTCCATCCACAGTATTGTGGGATAGATGTGAATTGTTCCACTCACAGTATTGTGAGTTAGATGTGAATTGTTCCATCCACAGTATTGTGAGTTAGATGTGAATTGTTCCACTCACAGTATTGTGGGATAGATGTGAATTGTTCCATCCA
The DNA here is from genome assembly GCF_038502225.1 of Cherax quadricarinatus. Lineage (NCBI taxonomy): Eukaryota > Metazoa > Arthropoda > Malacostraca > Decapoda > Parastacidae > Cherax > Cherax quadricarinatus. Next base: position 5,225,245 of record NC_091293.1, read on the forward strand.
CAGTATTGTTAGTTAGATGTGAATTGTTCCATCCACAGTATTGTGAGTTAGATGTGAATTGTTCCATCCACAGTATTGTGGGATAGATGTGAATTGTTCCACCCACACTATTGTGGGATAGATGTGAATTGTTCCACCCACAGTATTGTGGGATAGATGTGAATTGTTCCATCCACAGTATTGTGGGATAGATGTGAATTGTTCCACCCACAGTATTGTGAGTTAGATGTGAATTGTTCCATCCACATTATTTTGAGTTAGATGTGAATTGTTCCATCCACAGTATTGTGAGTTAGATGTGAATTGTTCCATCCACAGTATTGTGGGATAGATGTGAATTGTTCCATCCACAGTATTGTGAGTTAGATGTGAATTGTTCCATCCACAATATTGTGGGATAGATGTGAATTGTTCCATCCACATTATTTTGAGTTAGATGTGAATTGTTCCATCCACAGTATTGTGGGTTAGATGTGAATTGTTCCATCCAGAGTATTGTGCTTTAGATGTGAATTGTTCCAGTCATTGTATTGTGGGTTAGTTGCAAGTTGTTCCAGCAACGACATTGTGGGTTGTGTATGAACTGTTCCAGAAAAAAATACTCTGACCTTTGTTCCATCAAATCTGCAAATATGTCCTCCTCTTTTTATCAAAATAAATTCACGAACAGCGCTAAACCCACGTGGGTGATTCATGGAGGGTCGAAGATTCGATTCTCCGTCTCCTTAACGTGATGCAGAGACACACACAGTGAGTACATCCTTCAGATCCTGATCCAGAGGGAGGCCTGGTCAAGGAACGGACCACGGGGGCGTTGACCCCCGCTGTCCAGGGGGGTCAACGCCCATATCTTCATTATCTCCAGGCAGGTAATGAGGATGTGGAACACAGGTAAGCGAACACAAAATTGCATTATGTGTTTTTTCAAACCAAGTACATATTGCTTTTGTATTATGTACAATGCAACGGTGATAATCGGGTAGACAGCGGTGATAATCGGGTAAGCAGCGGTGAAAATCGGGTAAACAGAGTGATAATCGGGTAGTTAACAGTGATAATCAGATAAGCAGTGGTGATAATCGGGTAGACAACGGTGATAATCGGGTAGACAACGGTGATAATCGGGTAGACAACGGTGATAATCGGGTAGGCAAAGGTAAAACGGACAAGTGGAAATGAAGTTACTGGTGTCAGAGAATAATGCTAACGGAATGTTTCACCCAAGTCTCGGCGATAAGCACTTGGGCGAAATGTTGTATGAAATAGATTCTCTGCTATCAGAGACTTCCTTTCCAATGTTGATAGTCTGTCAGCACTGAAAAGGAATCTGTAAGTACTGGGAAGGAATCTGTCATTTCTGGGAAACAGTCTGTAAACACTGGGAATGAGTCTGTCAGCACTTGGAAGGAGTCTGTCAGCACTGGGAAAGAATCTGTCAGCACTGGGACAGAGTCTATCAGCACTGGGAAAGGGACTGTGAGCACTGGGAAAGAGACTATCAGCACAGGGAAAGAAATTGTCAGCACTTAGAAAGAGACTGTCAGCACTGTGAATGAGACTGTTATTTAGAGTGGAACGCTATAAAACTGGTCAAAGTTATGGATGTTCTGCAACACATGACAAGCTGGTGAATGACACACATGTTGAACACTGATACCCAGGTGTTGCAGGTGTCTTGTTTATTTAAGATTCGTCCTACTCCAGTGGTTGGAACAACCGCCGTTGTAATGCTGTAGCGCTCTCTCTTTCTCTCTCTCTCTCTCTCTCTCTCTCTCTCTCTCTCTCTCTCTCTCTCTCTCTCTCTCTCTCTCTCTCTCTCTCTCTCTCTCTCTCTCTCTCTCTCTCTCTCTCTCTCTCTCTCATTCTCTCTCTCTCTTTTTTTTTACCCAGGGTTTGACAAGGTTAGGTTAAGGATTCCTAAATTTATTGACCAGCTAAGATCTCTCTTCCATCCCTTTCTTCCTTCATCCAATTCTTCCCGCGACGCCCCATTCACCACCTTCAATCCACCCCAGATTTATTCACCCTCCTTCTTGTCTCCTTCCTTTCATATTTCCTTCAAAACCAATACATCTCAACCAGTTTCCTTCCTCTTTCTTTATTATTTCCCCCTTTTTTTCGTCTCCTCCTCTCACCCTCTTATAATTTCTACACTAATTATTGTTGAAATGGGATTTGTTTGTTACACTGATCTCTGATAATTTACATATCTCTACTGAAATGCGATCAGCGAGCGATTACTGTTGCTGTTGTATGAACCCACGAACACACACACACACACACACACACACACACATACAAATGGTGCAGCCACGGACACATTCTACCCACAAAAGCAATTTCCTTGAAAACCTTGACTTACGAGCATATATACCAGAGCTGAGAGACGAGGCTCGTACTGCACTCTCTCCTCTTTTTCTTTCAAGTTCTTCTATTCTCTTCTATCAGTTCTTCTTCCTGGTTTTCATCGTTTCCTTCCTCCTAATTCGTTTTTTCTTCTTCCTCCTCCTCTTCCAGACATGTATCGTAAGCCGACACCCACCAAGCAACCATATCAAATAAAGCCAACTCGTTCCGTCTAGATAGATTGTGTCTTGATTTCCTGTCCGCCCTCCAAATAAAACGAGGACTCTCTCTCTCTCCCTCTCTCTCTCTCTCTCTCTCTCTCTCTCTCTCTCTCTCTCTCTCTCTCTCTCTCTCACTCACTCTCTCTCTCTCTCTCTATTTATCCGTCTATCTATCTTTCTATCTATCTATCTATCTATCTATCTATCTATCTATCTATCTATCTATCTATCTATCTATCTATCTATCTATCTATCTGTCTATCAATCTCTCAATTCATTTTCACTTTATGTTCCGATGAGACTAGGGTGCGATTTCTTTTGTTTATTCTACAAGGCAACAGCTAATAGCTCTCAACTCACACACACACACACACATATATATATATATATATATATATATATATCAACCCGAGGGTGATAACATTTGAGCAGCTCACCCGCCTCACCCGTCACCACCTCGGTTATCTCCCTCTTCTCCCCTCCTCTTCCCCTGGCTGATCAATTAGGTTACTCTATTGTGCTGCATCTATTGTTCTTACTATAATGTGTTGAATCTATTGGGCTGGCTGTGTTGAGGTGGGAATATTGGACTAAATCATGTTCTATCTGGCTGTGTCTCTTAGACTGGATCTACTGAGTACGTTCTATCTGGCTATGTCTATTAGACTGGGTCTACTGAGTACGTTCTATCTGGCTGTGTCTCTTAGACTGGATCTACTGAGTACGTTCTATCTGGCTATGTCTATTAGACTGGGTCTACTGAGTACGTTCTATCTGGCTATGTCTATTAGACTGGGTCTACTGAGTACGTTCTATCTGGCTATGTCTATTAGACTGGGTCTACTGAGTACGTTCTATCTGGCTATGTCTATTAGACTGGGTCTACTGAGTACGTTCTATATGACTATGTCTATTAGACTGGGTCTACTGAGTACGTTCTATCTGGCTATGTCTATTAGACTGGGTCTACTGAGTACGTTCTATCTGGCTATGTCTATTAGACTGGGTCTACTGAGTACGTTCTATCTGGCTATGTCTATTAGACTGGGTCTACTGAGTACGTTCTATATGACTATGTCTATTAGACTGGGTCTACTGAGTACGTTCTATCTGGCTATGTCTATTAGACTGGGTCTACTGAGTACGTTCTATATGACTATGTCTATTAGACTGGGTCTACTGAGTACGTTCTATATGACTATGTCTATTAGACTGGGTCTACTGAGTACGTTGTATCTGGGGTCTACTGAGTACGTTCTATATGACTATGTCTATTAGACTGGGTCTACTGAGTACGTTCTATATGACTATGTCTATTAGACTGGGTCTACTGAGAAGGTTCTGTTAGGTTGAATCAATTGTGTTGCTTTAATTAGGTTGACCTGATCTATTGGTCTTCGTTCAGTGGTGGTTCTGTTAGGGTGAGTCTGTTGTTTATTGGTCTGTAGTTTTTACATCTCCCATCTGGATTTTATACTCCTTTCAAAGTTTCAAAGTAAATATATAGACCTGCTTTTTGAAAATCGATAGACCCCAGTTTCAAAGTAAATAGATAGGCCGGCAGTTCAAAGTAAATTAATGGAAAGATAAGAAAGAAAATGGAAAAAAACAACTTTCGGATACATAGACAACGTTTCGCCCAATGGTAGCTCTTCCAAGCTAGATAAACATTATCTTGGGGTTGATAAAGGTGCCACAGGCGAAACTTCCCTTTCCCGTCATGTTTAGCAATATTTTTATGCTTTTCTATATATTTTTTTCAATTTTCTTTTTTGCCTAACTATTCTTCCATTCCTTAATTCATAAGAAAACTTGAAATGAAGGAAGGAAGTGTTACAACTGACAGCTCTCCGGAACCAAGAAGTCTTGTAGTGTAAGAACAGGAAGAACAGGAACAAAGAAGATAAACAGAGGAAGAGGAAGAGAAAGGATGATTATAGAACGAACAGAGGAAGATGACAAGAAGCGAAGTGCAAGAGGAAGAATAAGTAAATAAAACGAAAGGAAGAACAGAGAAAAACTGAAGAAATTTTAAAATAAAAATGAAGGCAAAGAAAGAGAGAGGGGAAAAGATAGAAAGGGGAGAGGAACGATATATAAGACAAAGAAGAAGAAAATAAAAAGGGACGAGAAAGGAAGAGGAGAAAGAAGACGGAGGAAATTACACAGAGAAGCCAACTAACTAATAGTCCAACAGTGACGTCTCATTTATATATCAGTAGTGACATTTGTTCCGCTTTGCAGAATTAAAGAACAAGTCGAGGTGGAACAGGTCCAGGGGAACAAATTAATGGGAAATAACTTGGGGTGGAATAAACTGAAGATAAATAGCGACAGATAACAAATAAACGAGAGAGAGAGAGAGTGTGTGTGTGTGTGTGTGTGTGTGTGTGTGTGTGTGTGTGTGTGTGAGTGAGCGAGGGAGAAAGAGAGAGAGAGAGATCATGATAGTAATGCTGGATAAGTAGTAAGGATGAATGGAAGAGTATTGGAACCGGGAAATGACTATTAAGAACCACGAAGTAAATGAAGGTAGGTACACTTGACCTAACTCTGTAAGCATGTTGAGTAAAAAAAATAATGGTATTAAGTCCTCAGTATGCCAAGGGTGCTCAAACAGATCCTAGGTCTCTCTCTCTCTCTCTCTCTCTCTCTCTCTCTCTCTCTCGCAGAGGAGGAGGAGGAGGTAGTAACTGGTTTTCTCACAGCAGCAGAAACAGCAGCCGCCGCAGAAGCAGGAATAACAGTAGAACCAGCAAGAGCAGTGGAAGCAGCTGAAATAAAACTAACAGAAGCAGCAGGAGTAGCAGAAGCAGCAGCAGAAGTATTAGGAGGAAGAGCTAGTGGCAGGCAGGATTAGGAGGTAGAGAACATGGACTGGAGCACATGAGCAAGGTGCCCACGGAGCACATGAGCAAGGTGCCCACGGAGCACATGAGCAAGGTGCCCACGGTCCGTGGCGTGGTTATCTGCTGGATACCACTACTTATATTGCAACTACATGTAGATAAGATGTGAATAGCATAGGAGAAGGCTTTCTTCCCATCCTTCACATCTTCTGACCAACTTACCAGCTGAAAAAGAGGATAGGTGAAGTGTTTCCAAGACTTACTGAAAAATGAGCATAGACATATTTTAGGAAAAGTGAAAGCAAAGTTTGCTATGTGTCTTGGCTACAACAACAATCACTTCCACTTGTTCCACTACTGTTATGTCCTGGGTGGCTCACATGATCGTCCTGATTTAAATCCTGAAGCTAACGTAAGAATCCATGGACCAGTTTGATATCTAATTTATGGTATCTTCATCTTATTTGCGAGGATAAAAGAATGAATGTCTTGGTCAGGGTGTTGGTCCTGACTTTCTGTCTTTGGTAGGGAAATTTAGTTCTTACTGTCAAGTACATGGCTCATGTCTCCATGAGCCATGTGGTTGGAGTAAGCAGGATATTGCAGGGACGGGGGATGTAGGCTCAGGCAGACAGGAAAAATATAATTGGTTTGGTAGCCTCATTTGAGGCTGTTGCTGGGAGAATTCACTAAGAGCGTTACGAGTGACTGCAACAGCTGACAGCTGTCGTGTGGAGACTGGGCTCTCAGGACACTTAGAGTCATGATCTAGGCCGCCATAGCTGGAGCCTGGACTGGAATTATACTAAAATAGCTTGGGAGTAGTCTGTCCAGTATTAGTTTCTTCATTTCCAGCACAGTGGTATCTCTCTTAAACCTTAGAAAATTTTATTTCCCTCCGGTGATGATATGGTATGTCGTATCCTTTTGAAAAAAAATGTGCTATGGTTTAATTAGATAATTTTGTGAATATTTTTATAGGTCAAATTTAGATCTCTTAAGTAAATAGAAACTTTCCACTCTACTTTGAGTTATCCCTATATTGGCTGTCTCTGACTATTCCCCATTAATATATATACCTTGAGGAGTGTGAGATGATCAGTCCCTCAGCCTTGAGTCGAATCAAGGATGAGTGACTGATTATCTCACACTCCTTGTCATCTTTCACCATTCATCTCTGTACAGGACTGAGAAAGTCATTAGCTGGCGAAACGTTTCCATAATAAAGATTACCAAATATACCTTATATACTTGTTGACATATAATTCTAAGAGAGGTTATCGAGAGGGGATGGAATAGGTCCCCTTCCTCTCGCCTTTGGTTAAGATTGACTTACCACTTAAGTAATAGTTTCAGGTAAGTGTTGTAGTTTTATTTAGGTAGACTTCACTGAGGTGTCTTGAGGCTCCTTATTATATACTCTTGGTAAAAGATTAAGTGTTAATAGCGACATTTAAAAAATGTTCCTGGAAGTGGAGTTAAAAGTGGACAGTGTATTTAAAATTTCAGTGGATAGTTTATTCATTTGACTTATAATTCCATTTTCATTGTTTTACCCCAATTTGTATTGAATTCTTACCTGGAATTTTTATTCCATTATTTAGAGTAATTGATTTACTTTCCTCATGCCAAGTGTGTCCAAGTCTTCCAGTATCTCCAGGTCGTCAGTTCCAATGTTTACCATCTCCGTCTGCACTTTCCTCATTTATGTAGTTTTGAACGAAAAGGAAAAGTATATTGACAATGCCGTTTAACAGATACAAAATAGAAAACTAATATTTTTTCCCGTGTTTGTACTCTAAATTTCGTGCAATGAAACCTAGTTTCCTGTTGAGTTTTTTTGCTCGAGGATAGACAGTGTTGGGTCATTTGAAGCCGTTGTTTATTATTAATTCAATGTTCTTTTCTTCTTCTGTTATGGATAATTTGTTTCTATGTTTGAATAATTATTTCCAAATTGCATTACTTTGTATTTGTCACTGCTGACATTCATCGTCTACTTCTTTGCTCACTGCTACACCAATACAGATCACTCTGAATACTTAAAAATTAACCATAGATTCCATATTTTTTTACAAATTAGGTGTTATCCACGAATTATGCTGTTTTAGATGATAACCCTATTTCAAGAAAATTTATGTAAATTATGAAAAGGATTAGAATGGCATGCAAATACCAAGAAAGTGAAATGAACGGTACTTAGACGCAGTGAATATCTTTATTAACTACAGAGCTTTTATAAAGTCAGTAGAGCGGAAGCTTCGTATACATACAGGTATAAACAACTGACGGTAGTGTTGGAGAGTATCTGGAGACGGAGTGTTGCAGGGGTTTACACAGAATTACGGTGGCTCCTGGTTGCAAGTATGGTGCATGCTTAACGTCTGCAAAATGAACCTTCCCTGGTTCTGTTCAGTGGTGTTAGAAATACCGATAAAAGTAGATTCCACGTATCATTTTGTTTATATTTTTCCTTCTTGGGTGACTCGTTCAGCATCTGTCTCATAAGGTAAATGATTTTTGTCTCCATGTATCACCATGTATCGCACATGAATAGCTCATAATATGCATCCTGCATGTATACTTATCATGCATGCTGCAAGTATACTGTATTATGCATTTTGCACATATACTGTATTATGCATGCTGCATGTATACTGGTATTACTTGACCCGTTTGACAATGTCCTCTGAAGTGCCCCCTTATAATGGTTTTGACGTCCTTCTTTCTTCCTTTCCTATATCCTTTGCTTTCCTATATCCTTCCTGAATCTGAATTTTTCCAACTTGAAACCATTGCCTGTCTTGGCTGGAAATTTTCAGCACGCTATTTACATCCCCTTTATTTATTCCTGTTTTCCATTTATACACCTCGATCATATCCCCCCTAATTCTACGCCTTTCGAGAAAGAGCAGATTCAGGGCCCTCAGTCTATCCTCATAGGGAAGATTTCTGATACATGGGATCATCTTTGTCATCCTCCTCTGTACGTTTTCCAGATCATTTATATCCATTCTGTAATACGGTGACCAGAACTGAGCAGCATAATCTAAATGAGACCTAACCAAGGATATATAGAGCTGACGAACAACCTGAGGACTTCTATTGTTTATACTTCTAGATATGAAGCCAAGAATTCTGTTAGCTTTATTGCGAACACTAATGCACTGTTGTCTTGGTTTTAGATTACTGCTAACCAGAACTCCTAAATCCTTTTCGCAATCAGTAGTATTAATATCTACATTATTTAGTTTATATGTGGCATGGTTATTTAACTGTCCAACATTTAGAACTTTGCGTCTGTCAATATTAAACTGCATCTGCCTCTTCTCCGACCATTGCATCAGTCTATTCAAATCATCCTGGAGTGCTCTAGTGTCCTCATTAGAATGAATTGGAGGGCCTATTTTGGTGTCATCAGCAAATTTGTTCATGTCGCTATTTATTCCCTCATCTATGTCGTTTAAGTAAATTGTGAACAACAACGGACCCAACACTGACCCGTGAGGAACACCGCTTGTGACGTGCCCCCATTCTGATTTCTCTCCATTTATGCAAACTCTCTGCTGTCTATTTGTCAGCCATGCCTCTACCCAGGAAAAATTTTCTCCTCCTATTCCGTGTGCCTTAAGTTTCCTCAATAGCCTCTGGTGTGGAACTCTATCGAAAGCCTTACTGAAGTCCATATGCACAATATCATATTCATTACCATGATCTACCTCCTCAAACACCTTAGTGAAAGAAGTTAGTAAATTCGTAAGACAGGAACGCCCCTTTGTAAAACTGTGTTGGGATTCATTAATCAAACTGTGCCTGTCAAGATGGCTACGAATTGCTTCGGCAATTATTGATTCCATAAATTTTCCCACTGTGGAGGTAAGGCTTATTGGGCTATAGCTCGAAGCCAAGGACATGTCACCTGCCTTGTAAATAGGTATTACATTTGCCATTTTCCACTTATCAGGCACTATGCCAGTTTGTAGTGATATGTTAAAAAGATTAGCCAAAGGTATGCTAAGTTCCTCTTTACATTCCTTTAACACCCTTGCAAACAGTTCATCAGGGCCTGGGGATTTGTTAGGTTTTAGTTTCTCTATTTGTCTGAGGACCATGTCACTAGTTACCGCAATCGTACATAGTTTATTATCCTGTTCTACATAATCTATTATTTCAGGAATATCGCTAGTATTTTCCTGGGTGAAAACTGAGAGGAAGTAGGTATTGAGAATTTCACACATATCCTGGCCACATAACTCTGGTCAGTGATCTGACCAGAGTTACTCTTAAGTAGGCCAATCTTATCCCTAATCTTACTTCTGTATACCTGAAAGAACCCTTTTGGATTAGTCTTTGAATCCCTTGCGACCTTAGCCTCATAATCCCTTTTTGCTTTTCTTATTCCTTTCTTTATTTCTCTCTTTAATTGAATATATTGATTTCTTAACTGCCCATCCCCTTTTTTGATACGCCTATATATGCCTCTCTTTTGACCAATGAGATGTTTTAATCTATTCTTCATCCATTTGGGATCATTTTTGTTAGATCTAATTTCCCTACTCGGAACAAAAGTTGTCTGGGCAGCTAGAACTATGCTCTGAAAAACATCATATTGGCAACCAAGATCACCTACCTGACCCATAGTCAGAACATCCCAATTTAGCCCACCCAGGTAATTTTTCAGTCCCATGAAGTCGGCCAAGCGAAAATCTGGGACAGAGATTTGATTGCAGTTATTTGGGTAATTCCATGATATATTGAAACTAAGTGATTTGTGATCACTTTCCCCAAGCTCATCATTAACCTCAAGATTATTAATTAGTGAATCTTTGTTGGCAAGAACCAAGTCAAACAGATTGTTTCCTGTAGTTGGTTCTGTCACAACCTGTTCTAAAAAGCAATCCTGAGCCGTATCAAGAAAGTCACTAGACTCAAGATTTCCTGTCATATTGTTCCAATCAATTTGTCTGTGTATTGTGCGGTATATCTGTGTATTCTTTACGTTAACTCGGTCTTGAATCATAATGCTTCCATCTAGGCCAGGTGAATATGCTTAATTAATAACAACGTCAATAATTTATCAAAGTCCCTACTGACCAAAATATCGATTTACTATCGAGAGAGGGGAGGAAGTACTCACGTCTGCAAGACGTTTCGCCACCCAGTGGTTAGGTTCAACTCAATCTTAGTGCAGTATATCACAGGAATTGCACATGTTTCGAATTCTTGATTTTGTTTACATTGTATATAATTATTGTAATGTATAAAAATGAGAAACAACATGAACCTTCAGTTACCACCTCAAGACTTTGCTCACCTCGTTGAACTTTGTGTTAACCTCAACTGGATAACTTTTAACAATACTTAATGTAAAACAAAAAATTCTGCAAGGTCGTGGAGTCTCCCATTAGCATAGCCCTGACTAACTTTCTGCACCACCACCATATGCACCACCATAATCACCGCACGCACTACCACCAGCATAACCAGCGCCACCACCACGTGCACCACAACTACATACACTATCACCACTCATATACTCAACCATCACCATAACTACTACTTGCACCACCACCACAGCTACTACTTGCACCACCACCACATCGACTATTTGCACCACCACCACAGCTACTACTTGCACCACCACCACAGCTACTACTTGCACCACCACTACAGCTACTACTTGCACCACCACCACAGCTACTACTTGCACCACCACCACAGCTACTACTTGCACCACCACCACAGCTACTACTTGCACCACCACCACAGCTACTACTTGCACCACCACCACAGCTACTACTTGCACCACCACTACAGCTACTACTTGCACCACCACCACAGCTACTACTTGCACCACCAACAACACATGCAGCAACATTACCATGTGCATTACCACCATCCACCACGTGCATCACCACCACATACATGGCCACCACCACCACCTGCATAACCACCACCTGCACCACCACCACCTGCATCACTATCACCTGCACTACCACCACCTCCAGCACCATCACCTACACGATCACCACCTCCAGCACCACCACCTGCACCACCACCACCTCCAGCACCGCCACCTGCATCACTATCACCTGCACTACTACCACCTCCAGCACCATCACCTACACGACCACCACCTCCAGCACCACCACCTGCATCACCACCACCTGCACCACCACCACCTGCATCACTATCACCTGCACTACCACCACCTCCAGCACCATCACCTACACGACCACCACCTCCAGCACCACCTGCAGCACCACCTGCAGCACCACCAACTGGCGGCCTCATGAACTCGTGTGTTTCCTATTTTCCGTCTTAATTGAATTTTCAAATAGCTTGGGAAGAAGAACAGACTGTCGCATCAATCCTTATTGTGTGTGCCACCTGTTGTGTCTCCTTCAGTAATGACCCACACTGCCCAGGTGAAGAAGGTGAGTTAGGGACGAGCACCTGAGTTAGGTAAGAGGAGGATTAAGGACTCTTCCTTAAGGAGGAGGAGGAGGATTAGAGAAGAGGAAGAGGAGCAGGAAGATTAGGGAAGAGGAGAAGGAGGAGGAGTGGAGTACGTGGGAATACATAGGAAAAACAGACTGCAGTGACCTTCAGAATGCACACTCAAGCTGTAAAGAATTATCATTTTCTGTCTAGAATAAGTATTATCTAGAATAAGAATTATTTAGAATAAGTATTAGCTAGCTTATGTATTATCTAAAATATGCAGTATAGAAAATACGTATGATCTAGAATAAATATTATTTAGAATATATATGTATTATCTAGAATATGTATTATCTAGAATATGTATTACCTAGAATAAGTATTATCTATAATAAGTGTTATCTAGAATATGTATTATCTAAAATAAGTATTATTTAGTATTATCTAGGTGTATGCGGGAAGAATGGTAATTGATAATGGAAACAGAACTCTTGATATTAGTTTGTCCAAACATAGTATCTACTTAAATCGTATACTTGTAAAGTGCTTCTCCAGCTAGTTCTTAAGTACATGTCTTACTTCTGCACTCACAGTTTCAACGGGTAGTTTGTGTCATCCGGCCATAACTTTGCTTACAAAAAAAAATTACACGTGTTCGTTGTTGCATCTTTTACCTCAAAGTTTCATTCGATTCTCTCCATTTTTTATTCGTTTTGCCCTCCAAATTGTTCCTTGAGTGTATCGAAATCATTGAATATAAAAGTTGGAATGTGATCTCATCATTGTGTTTCCTTCGTAAAAGAGAGGAAAGGTTATGTGCTTCGAATCTTCATGTGAGTTCTTTCTTAATAGTAACATAAGTTTAGTTGCCTTTAAAAATTTAAATCAGGGAAAAGGTAGGGGTTGAATCCCTGGCAAGTGAGTTCTAAAGCTCACAGGCCAGTGCGTTAACCCCTCGGCCAGTTGTCTTTTCCTGTACCCTTTCATTGTACCCCAGTCTTAATCTTTAATGTAATTTGGAGACTAAACCTGGACCGCATAAAGTTATGAGACATACAAATATGGAACAGGATGAAGTTGGAGCCATCTGATTTTGTTTCCTTGATATCATTATGCTGTACGAACGTGTTCCAGACTCGAGTCATCCAGGGAATAAGTGATCTCAGATGAAGTGATGTTCTGGAGAAGGGTACAGTCAGAGTGAAGTTGCTGCTTGCTGCTCGTCTTGTGGTATAGAAGCTCACTTCTCGCTCTCCTCGAAGTAGAGCCAAGTGTGGTACTTCGACAGTATTGGCCTTGTACAAAACAGTAAGTCAACCCAAATCCCTCCAGTGTTGAAGGCTCTGGTGAAATGACAAATCTGTCCAGGCTGGGTCAAGACAAGAGATGAGGCGTCTTGCTTTGTTCTCTACTCTGTCAAAAAGTAGCAGATGAGATGGGAGGGGGGGGGGGAATAAGGCAATCCAAGACAGTGCAGCATATTCAAGGGGTGAAAGTACTTATGACTCTTACAGAACCTTGTAGCCTCTACTGTCGAGCAGATACGAGATACGTCGAAGTGCTGTAAGCTTCTTGGCTGTCTTGTTTCCAAGATTTACAACGTGGTTCTTCATGGTCAGTTTGGAGTCAAATTTTGCTCTTATGAAATGAACTTCGTCCCCAGGTACCAACACTCTTATTCATACTTACTACTGCTCCGGCATTACCATCATCATTTGTGTTTTCTCAGAAGCAAATGTTACCTGCCATCAGTTTCCCCAGGCTGATATAACTGTTAGCTGGTGATTGATGTAGCTTACAGCAGCTGGCAGTTCCTCCCAAGGATATGAACATTCTATTACAATGGCCCAAGCACAATTTCCAGTGAAATACTTGCCCCAGTAGGATGTCTTGATAACTTTGTCTCACTGAAAACTGAACTTGGAGAGCGACATTGAAGGAAGCCAATGAGGAGACAGTGTGGAGCCTGCATTTCCAAGTGCTTGCAGTTTTGCCAAGAGTCCCTGGTGCC
>NC_091293.1:5239215-5244215 GCF_038502225.1 Cherax quadricarinatus
CCACTGCCTAGTACAGTGTAAATGGCCCTCTCTATAGAAAGAGGCAAATGTAGTCCCTGTTCACAAAAAAGAAGAGCAGAGCAGAAATCAGCAACTACAAACCAGTGTCACTCCTGTCAATCACCGGTAAGATCCTTGAGACAATAATCTCAAGACAAATGACAGAGTTTTTTGACTATCACTCACTACTTTGTGATCGTCAATATAGCTTCAGGAAAGGTTATTCTGCTGCTGATCCGTTGTTAAATCTCTCCACTAAGTGGCACCAGTCACTGGATGAATCCAAAGTCAGCTGTGTGGTAGCACTGGACATTGCTGGCGCTTTCGACTGGGTGTGGCACCAGGGCCTCTTAGCAAAACTTCAAGCACTGGGAACTGCAGGCTCTACGCTATGTCTCCTCAGTGATTACCTTCATGGTAGATCTCTAAGTGCAGTTCTCAATGGAACGGAATCAGCAAGACATCCTATTGGGATCATTGTTATGGAATGTCTACTTCAACGACCTTCTTCATCTCATCCCAGAATCACATGCATATGCAGACGACTGCACACTGACATTCACTTATCCAAGAGAAGAAATGCCAGCTGCTCCAAGCTACATCAATCACCAGCTGAGAGCTATATCAGCTTGGGGAAATAGATGGCAAGTAACATTTGCACCTGAGAAAACGCAAATGATGATCGTCTCTAGGCACCATGATGGTAATGCTGGCGCAGTAGTAAGGATGAATGGGAGGGTATTGGCACCTGGAGAAGAAGTTGATATCCTTGGGGTGAAATTTGACTCCAAACTAACCATGAAGAACCATGTTGTAAATCTTGCAAACAAGGCAGCCAGGAAGCTTACAGCACTTCGCCGTATCTCGCATCTACTTGACAGTAGGGGTTGCAAGATTCTGTACGAGGCACATGTACGCTCGCACCTTGAGTATCCTCCACTTTCTTGGTTTGCCTGCCCCCCCCTCTCATCTGCGACTGCTTGACAGAGTAGAGAACAGAGCACGACGTCTCATCTCTCGCCGGGACCCATCCTGGATAGATCTGTCATTTCAGCAGAGCCTTCAACATAGGGGGGATGTGGGTGGCCTTACTGTTATGTACAAGGCCAATATTGTCAAAGTACCACACTTGGATCCACTTCGAGGACAGCGTGAAACAAGCTTTTATGCCACAAGACGGGCAGAAAGCAGCAACTTCACTCTGGCTGTACCCTTCTCCAGAACATCACTCCATCTGAGATTATATATACCCAGGATGACTCGAATATGGAACACATTCGTACAGCATAATGATGTCAATGAGATAAAGTCAGTTGATCAAATGAAAATGCTGGCCTACAGATGGCTCCAACTTCATCCTGTTCCCTACTGATATGTCTCATGAAAATAAAAATGCCTTCAAATGAGCTGATGTAGGTAACAGCTCTTAGCTTGCCAATAAAGTTAGGAATCCTTAACCTGTAAATAGCTTGTCAATAAAGCTAGGGATCCTTAACCTTGTCAAACCCTGTTTAGAGCGAGAGAGCTATTCCCTGATTCATTTTAGTACTTTCCCTGCTCTTCCTACCTGTACTAGCTTTTCGACCAGTCTCTTTCGTGGTACTGTGTCGAAAGCCTTCTTACAGCTCAAGAAGATGCCGTTTACCCATTCTTCTCTCTCCTATCTTACTTCTGTTAACTTGTCGTAGAACTCAGAAAGGTTTGTGATGAAGGATTTTCCTTATCTTAAGCTGTGCTGGCTTTCATGTATAAGTTCGTTCCTTTCTAGGTGGTCCACCACTCTTCTTCTGATAATCTCCTCCATAACTTTGCATGTGATACTTGTTAGCAACACAAGTCCTTATGGCTGCCTCTCTGTCACCTTTCTTTCAAATCGAGACAACATTTGCTGCCTTCTGCACCTCAATCAGTTGCCCTGTTTCAATATATTTATTGAAGATTACTGTTAGTGGCACACACAGTGCATCTGCTCCCTCTCTCAGGACCCAAGGAGAAATATTATCTGATCCCACCTCTTTCGAGGTATCTAGTTCTTTTAGCAGTTTCTTCACCTCAGATTGATTACCTGACCCTCGACTGTTCTTTCCCTAATGATGTGGCTGTATAACAACTTTGGGTCAGATCTGGCTTTTGATGATATGTCATTCTCGTATATATATTCCTTCCTATCCCTTCGGCTCAACTCCCTGTTTTCCTGGATCCTTTGCCTTCTATACCTTTTCCATACTCTAGCATGCTTGCCTTTAGCTTCTTCACACCTCCTGATAAACCATGGACTCACTCTGGTCTTCCCATTGTTTCTATTGCCTCTTGGTACGAACTTCTCCTCTGCCTCCCTGCACTTTTTAGTCACTTGCCAACTGCCTTCTTGTACTGCTTCATTCTCCATTGCTAATTCTATTATGTAATCGAAACTCAAGACCACGTAATCGCAAACACCTAGTGGCCTTTTGTGTGTGATATCCCCTATATTTGATCTGTTCAAGGTGAATACAGGGTCCAGCCTTGCTAGTTCATATTCTCCTCTCTCTCTCTCTGGCTGTGTCTCTAACTTGTTAGAACATGAAGTTTTCCAGTATTACATCCAGCATCTTGGCTGTCCACGTCTCTGGTACCCCATGTGGCGCCAAATTCTCCCAGTCAGTCTCTTTATGGCTGAAATTCACCAAGATGAGTAACTTTGCCCTACTCATGTGCTCCCTTTGGGCAACCATGGCTAGTGCGTTCACCCACCATCATTTGGCAGGTTGTACATCACTGCTTTCATCACTTTTGGGCCCCCAGAATGAAGTGTTCCTACTATGTAGTCATCCGCTATTCCTCTGACTAGTTTTCACATCTTCTCAAAACTCCATTGGTCTTTGATGAGCACTGCAACTCCTCTACCCTCTTCTCCCCATGTTTTCCCTAAGGATCTGATTTCCAGATGGGAATATTGACTGTTATCACTTCCGTGAGCTTTGTCTCCGTGATTCCAGTGTTGCTCAGGGATGCCTCAGTGATTCGTTCTTGCCACTCCTCACTCCTATTCGTAATTCCACCTACGTTAGTGTACCTTACCAGCTTTCTTTCTAGAACTATATTCTGGGTGGGTGGGAGGGGTTGGTGCTGGCTGTGGGTGTGGTTGGCAGGTCAGGACCTTTTGGTAGTTTACTGGTGGACTGGGGACTGTGGATTGTGGCTCGGCTTTGGTTATTGTATTTGGTTAGTGTGAGGTGGTAGGGGTTGAGGGGATGCTACTAGTACTGCTGTTACTTCTACTACTACAACTAATACTACTGCTACTAATGATGATGGTGATGATGATGATGACGGTGATATCAATTATGTTAGCGCCAGTTAACACTTAACATATACTTCTCACTGAATTTTATTGCTACTGTTTTAAAGTCACCATGAGCTGTATCTCATCCCTCCTGACCCTTTCCTTTCCTCACCTCTTCCCTCCCCTCTCACCTTTCTCGTTTCACACGTTTCTCTTCTACCACTTATTCTCAACCCTCTCACCATTCCTATCTACCTATTCCCGTTTCACCTTTCCCCTTCTCATACGTCTCACTCTTTCGACCCCCTTACTCCCTTCTCCGCCTGGAAACCTCCGTGTCTCCAGGGAGACTCGAGGAGAGTTTTTGACATTCGGCAGAAATGTGTGCGAAGGTTTAGTGATGACTTCCGTCCCAGAGCTCTTCTTGCTACTTAAGATGCTGAGAGAGAGAGAGAGAGAGAGAGAGAGAGAGAGAGAGAGAGAGAGAGAGAGAGAGAGAGAGAGAGAGAGAGAGAGAGAGGAAGAAGAAGAAGAAGAAGAAGAAAAAGAAGAAGAAGAAGAATAGGAAGAAGAAGAAGAAGAAGAAGAAGAAGAAGAAGAAGAAAGGCAAATAGTGGAAGACTTTTCATTCCTCACCGAGACTATCTTCAGAGACGGAATAACTACCGTCTGTCTGCATACATTCCTTTTAGGTGGTTGAGCAAAGGATAGGATAGCAGAAGGCTCCCTCCACACCCTCCACTCCCTGCAGCGCTAGCCTTCCTGAAACACAAAAAGCCCTCCAAAATCCCTCAGTAAAGGAGGAGCCTTCATGCCGACGTTTCGGTCAGTCCTGGATCATTGTCAAGTCACAACTGTTGTGATTTGACCAAGGTCCGGGATGGACTGAAACGCTGTTGTAAGATTCCTGTCCCAGATGATTGTTTTTGGTAAATTGTTGTAGCCAAGGTATTGTGACCTTTCTAGTTTTTTCTTGTAGAAATAGAAGGTATGAACCACAATTACTATTACTACCGCTTTTATTTTTTATGTTAGTCCACTGGCAAGCACAGTACAGTTTACCACTGGCACTAAACACTATGCTCTAGGTGGACAATGGGTATCAGGATAATCAGTGTAGTTGAAGAAGTAGTGGCCAGCCGTAGTCACCACAATACAC
Source organism: Cherax quadricarinatus (assembly GCF_038502225.1). NCBI lineage: Eukaryota > Metazoa > Arthropoda > Malacostraca > Decapoda > Parastacidae > Cherax > Cherax quadricarinatus. Next base: position 5,243,640 of record NC_091293.1, read on the forward strand.
ACTGAGCACGAATTGTGATTAGCCAGTCACTTACCTGTTACTATATTTCCCAAGTGTACATCCAACCACTTCTTAAAGTTGATAAATTAGACACATGTGCAACTCTTGGGTATCTTTATTGAGGAAACGTTTCGCCACACAGTGGCTTCATCAGTCCATACGTAGGAGAAACTTGAAGAACAGGAGAAGAATGAGGTAATCAGTCCCTCAACCTTGAGTCGATGTGTTCAGTCCATCAATCTTAAAGTACTGAAGTAGCTTTAGAACTTAGACTTTTAGTTGACACTTTGAGTGCCTCTGAATTTCATTCCTTTCTTTCGCTTTATTGCTTTACCCTGCACTTCAAGAAGATCTTCTTGCTTGAGTGTATCATATAATGTATATTATATTGAAGAATGCATTGATAATTACTTCTTATCCTCCGTTTGCAGACTGAGGAATTGAAGTTTTTCTTCGTTTTCTTTCCTTTCTCTGCACCTTTACAAATTTATCGTCATATTTTATATGATTATTGAACCAGGTCTGGGACCAGGCCCCTGGGAGGCAATGACCCAAGGAATACTTCAGGTCTTCAGG
>NC_091293.1:5249215-5271715 GCF_038502225.1 Cherax quadricarinatus
CTGCTCATAACAGCTAAGAGCTGTTACCTGCTCATAACAGCTAAGAGCTGTTACCTGCCTCAGCTCATTTCAATGCATTTTTATTGTTATGTAACATACAAATAGAGAACAGGATAAAGTTGGAGCCATCTGTGATAGAGATTTCATTTAGTCAAGTAACTATTTAACCGATGTCATTATCCAGACTCGGGTCATTATAGGTATGAATGGTCTCAGATGAAGTGATGTCCTTGTGAAGGGTAAAGCCAGAATGCAATTGCTGTTTGCTGCCCGTCTTGTTATACAGAAGCAGCACTCTTCTCCATGGCCACGAACTGGAGTGTAAACCCACCCACATTCCTCCGGTGTTCAGTGCTTTGCTGGAATGACAAATTTGTCTTGTCTGTGTCCAAACGAGGGATGAGTCGTCTTGCTCTGTTCGCCGTTTTGTCAAGTATTCGCAGATGAGACAGAGGGGAGGCAGTCCAAGAAAGTGGAGCATACTTAATGTGTCAGCTCTCGTGTATCTCGTTCATAGTCTTCCAGCCACTACTGTCGAACACATGCAAGACACGCGTAAGTGCTATAAACTTCCTGGCCGTCTTGTTTGCGAGATTTACACCGTTATTCTATTCAGTTAGTTTAGCATTAAATTTCACCCCAAGGATATGAGCTTCATCCATGTGTACCAACACTCTCCCATTCATTCTTGCCACTGATCCAGCATTACCATCATGGAGCCTAGAGACCATCATCATTTGTAATTTCTCAAAAGCAAATATAACATGCCACCTTTTTTCCCAGGCTGATATAGCTGTAAGTTGGTGATTGATGTAACTAGGAGCAGATGGAATTTCCTTCCATGATAAGTATATGTCAGAGTACAGTCGTCTGCATATGTACATGATTCCAGGATGAGTTGAAGGTCATAGACGTAGACATTCCATAACAATATCCCAAGAACTCTTCCCTGCGAAACATTGGCACAAATAGAATGTCTTGTTGACCCTGTCCCATTGAGAACCGCTCTTAGAGATCTCTCTTGAAGATAATCACTGAGGAGAGGCATATTGCCATGCTCGGTGCCATGGTGCCATACTCGGTCAAAAGCACCAGCAATATTTAGTGCTACTACACAGTTGGTCTTCGATTCATACAGTCACTGGTACTACACAGGGGAGAAATTTAACAGCAGATCAGCAGCAGAGTTTCCGTTACTGAATTCATAATGACGGTCACAAAGCAGTGAGTAGTAGTCGAAAAACGCCGTCATTTGTCGTGTGATTATTGTCTCAAGAATCTTGCCAGTGACTGACAGTAATGACACCGGACTGTAGTTGCTGATTACCGCTCTGCTCTTCTTTTTGTGAACAGGGACTACATTTGCCTCTTTCCACAGACAAGCCCATTTGCACTGTATTAGGCAGTGCTGATTTTTGCGAGTTAGAGGTGATGCTAGCTGGTCTGAACATCTCATAAATCTTGGGTTCACCTTATCTGGGCACACTGCCTTTTCTTGGGCCAGGGATTTAAGGAAAAGATATACTTCACCCAGTCTTATCATCACTACTGACAACTTTGACACAGTTCTTGCGGCAAAGGAGGTTGGTTTCCTTACTGAACCAGAAGTTGCATCTTGGCAGCAAAGTGTTCAGCAAAGAGGTCAGCTTTCTCCTGACTGTTAGAAGAGACGGTCACATCCTGCGGATTCACAGGTGGAATAATTTCATACGGTGAATAACCTTTCCGGTGCTTGACCAAGGACAACCAGGATTTGGAACCTACCCTGCCTGATGCCAGTTTTTTTTTTTTCGTCAGCTTCCCATCTAGAGATGGCATACTTTTGGGCATCTTCCATCTTGCCAACTAGCTTGCCTGTGCAGGTTCCTGTTGTAGATAGTGGGATACCTCTTATACTTTCCCCAAGCCTTGAAATTAGCATTAGCAGCCTTTAGACCTCAAACGCCGAACCAAGGCTAACGTGAAGTCTTCGTCACATACTGCCGGTGAGATATGTGTTCTTGTAGAAGATTAAGGTTATGTTCAGTGAGGGCACTTGGTGTCAACATCACCTTGGAGAAGAACATTTCAATTGGAGGATGCGATCTCATAGCACATCCATGTTGTGAGTGTAGATCCTTCACCTCGTTCTGTTGGAATATTCAGTGTCGTAAAGACTACCTTGTGGTCTGATGATCCAATATAGCCGAGGGGTTGGCAAGCGACTGTGACTTCAGATAGATCACTCACTACTGGGTCGAGGGAGGAGCCACAGATGTCAGTGAAGAAGTAAAGAAACTTTTTCATGTCAAACACTGCAAGGAGTTCATCAAAATTCCTCTGAGTCATCAATTCCTCAAGAGTCACCTTCATCATAGAGAGTCACCTTCACATCATCAACAGTCACTTTCATCATCAACAGTCACCTTCATCATCAACAGTCACCTTCATCATCAACAGTCACCTTCATCAACAGTCACCTTCATGTCATCAACAGTCACCTACATCATCAACAGTCATCTTCAAATCATCAACAGTCACCTACATCATCAACAGTCACCTTCATGTCATCACCAGTCATCTTCATGTCATCAGCAGTCGCCTTCATCATCAACAGTCACCTTCGTATCATCCTCAGTCACCTTCGTATCATCGATAGTTATCTTCATGTTATCAACAGTCACCTTCATCATCAATAGTCATTTTCACTGGAGGTTCTTTTCCTACGAACATAGCGATTCACCCTAAATATAATAATAATAATAATAATAATAATAATAATAATAATAATAATAATAATAATAATAATAATAATAATAATAATAATAATAATAATAATAATAATTACCCTTCTTGATGTCAGAATCCCGTCACGTTCACTTAACACTTCTGAATGCTACATTTATTACTCATACACTTAACAGTTAGCGCACCTTAATTTTTTTTGTTTTATCATGATGTTAACACATTTCTTTGACTTCCCTTTATTGCTTTTCTAAACTTCGATAAAGAGTCATAAGAAGTGAAAGATGGCGAGGGAGCAACCACTTGGATACAAATATGAAAAAGAGGAGAAGTGAATCTGAATATTTCGTCCTCGAAGATCTGCTAAAGAGGGGCTCTGATTGAGGTCGAAAAAAAACCCTATCTTACCTGTTTATCGTATTTGTGTCCAGGTGGTTTTCCATTTTGCAATTTGCTTTTCACCCCTTTCCTGACTGCTTTAATTTATGTATATTTATAAGTATCTCAGATGGTCTGCCTTAAGAGATCTCAGGATTACCTACCTTGAGGGGGATTTAAAGATTACCTATATTTAGATATTTAAGGGATTAACGACTTTGAATGGTTTAAGGACTGCCTACCTGGAGTCATTTAGAGATTACCTACCTTAATGGGCTTAGGGATTAACTACCTTCAGGGATTTATGGATTACCTTGCCTGAGTTGCGAAGTGAGTGGTCTGGGGAGGAGAGTTGGGCAGGAGACAGAGAGGAAAGAGGATCTCAAACATAACGTCAGATGGCAATCAAACTATTATTCAGATGGTGAGACACACACCTGCACACAGCTGGTGAGACGCACACCTGTACACAGCTGATGAGACAGTCATTCCATTATACAGCTGGTTAGACATTCAGATAAAGCATTACACAGGTGGTGAGACACTCATTATACCAGCTACCAAGACACTCAGACAAACCATTATACACCTGATAAAACAGACCATCCCAAGCTATGTCCAGCTGTATCAGTAGTAGTAGTAACGGTAGTAGAAGTAGTAGTAGAAGTCGTAATGCTACTAGTAGTAGCAGTGTTAGTAGTAGTAGTAGTAGTAGTAGTAGTAGTAGTAGTAGTAGTAGTAGTAGTAGTAGTAGTAGTAGTAGTAGTAGTAGTAGTAGTTGTAGTAGTAGTAGTTGTAGTAGTAGTAGTAGTAGTAATAACAGATGTAGCAGTAGTAGTAGTAATAATGGAAGTAGTAGTAGCAGCAGTAACAATAGTAGAGGTAATAGTAGTAGTAGTAGTAATAGAAAAAGTGGAAGTAGTAGTAATAGTAGTAGTAGTTGAAGTGATAGTAGAAGTAGTAATGTAGTAGTAGTAGCAGCAGCAGCAGCATTAGTAGTAGCAGTAGTAGTAGTAATAGTAGTAATAATAACGGAAGTAGTAGTAATGGTGGTAGTATTAGTAGCAGCAATAGTAATTAATGGTAGTAGTATAAATAGTGGAAGTAGTATTAGTACTGGTAGTAGCAGTAGCAGTATTAGTAGCAGTACTAATAATAGCAGCAGTACTAATAGTAATAGAAGTGGTAGTAAAAGTACTTGTAGTAGTAGTAGAACCTGAAGTAATACTAGTACTGGTAGAAGTAGTAGTAATAGTAGTAGTAGTAGTAGTAGTAGTAGTAGTAGTAGTAGTAGTAGTAGTAGTAGTAGTAGTAGTAGTAGTAGCAGTAGTAGTAGCAGCAGTATTTCTGGCAGTGGAAGACCAAACGCATCTCTCACACCGTCTATTAAATCTCCGGTCACGTTTCCCTATACGTCACTGTGTTCGTTCTCTCACTTTTTCAAGCCCAACACTGTGGCCAGAGTGAATGGTGGGTGGTGTGTAAGCCTCAGCTATCTAGACAGCAATAAAGGTGCGAGAGCCTCACCTATATAGATGGCAATAAAGGTGTGAGCACCTCACTTATCTAGACAGCAATAAAGGTTTGAGAACCTCCTATCTGGATAGCAACAAATGTGTGAAAAGCTCTCCTATCTAGATAGCAATTAAGGTTTGAGAACCTCACGTATCTTGATAGGTATAAGTACTTACAGCACTTCGACGTATCTCGCATCTGCTCGACAGTAGAGGCTGCAAGGTTCTGTACGATGCATAAGTACGCTCACGCCTTCAGTATGCTCCACTTTCTTGGACTGCCTGCCCTCCGTCTCATCTGTGACTTCTCCACAGAAAAGAAAAGAGAGCAAGACGACTCGTCTCTTGCCTGAAACCAGCTTGGACAGATTTGTCATTTCAGCAAAGCTTTCAACACCGGAGGGATGTGGGTGACGTTACTGTTATGTACAAGGCTAATATTGTCAAAGTACCAAATTTGGCTCCACTCTAAGGACAGCGAAAAGTGAGCTTCTACACCACAAGACGGGCAGCAAGCAGCAACTACACTCTGACTGAACTCTTCTCCAGAACATCACTTCATCTGAGATTATTTATTCCCAGGATGACTCGAGTCTGGAACATGTTCGTACACCATAATAACATAGACGAAATAAAGTCGGCTGGACATATGAAATCTCTTATTAATAAAAATGCTTTCAAATGAGCTGATGTACGTAACAGCTCTTAGCTTGTAAATATAGTTAGGAACCTTAACCTAACCTTGTAAAACCTTATATAAAGAGAGAGAGCGAGAGTGTGTAGGTAGGTAATATTCTATGCGACTCTTACGTGATTGTTGTGTTATTTGGCTACCATGTAATGTGGCTGTCATGATGTGTCTGACATGTTGTGTGTCTTAAACGACTGTCCTAAGTGTCATGACGTGTCAAATGTCTTGTCACCCTGTCATGTTATAGGACTGACACGTTTTGACATGCTATGTGATGGGCAGGTAATGTGACTGACAAATTATGTGACCGACAAATTATGTGACTGACAAATTATGTGACCGACAAATTATGTGACTGACAAATTATGTGACTGAGAAATTATGTGACTGACAAATTATGTGACTGACAAATTATGTGACTGACAAATTATGTGACTGACAAATTATGTGACTGACAAATTATGTGACTGACAAATTATGTGACTGACAAATTATGTGACTAACAAATTATGTGACTAACAAATTATGTGACTAACAAATTATGTGACTAACAAATTATGTGACTAACAAACTATGTGACTAACAAATTATGTGACTAACAAATTATGTGACTAACAAATTATGTGACTAACAAATTATGTGACTAACAAATTATGTGACTAACAAATTATGTGACTAACAAATTATGTGACTAACAAATTATGTGACTAACAAATTATGTGACTAACAAATTATGTGACTGACAAATTATGTGACTAACAAATTATGTGACTAACAAATTATGTGACCAACAAATTATGTGACTAACAAATTATGTGACTAACAAATTATGTGACTAACAATTTATGTGACTAACAAATTATGTGACTGACAAATTATGTGACTGACAAATTATGTGACTAACAAATTATGTGACTAACAAATTATGTGACTAACAAATTATGTGACTAACAAATTATGTGACTAACAAATTATGTGACTAACAAATTATGTGACTAACAAATTATGTGACTAACAAACTATGTGACTAACAAATTATGTGACTGACAAATTATGTGACTAACAAATTATGTGACTAACAAATTATGTGACTAACAAATTATGTGACTAACAAATTATGTGACTAACAAATTATGTGACTAACAAATTATGTGACTAACAAATTATGTGACTAATAAATTATGTGACTAACAAATTATGTGACTAACAAATTATGTGACTAACAAATTATGTGACTAACAAATTATGTGTCTAACAAATTATGTGACTAATAAATTATGTGACTAACAAATTATGTGACTAACAAATTATGTGACTAACAAATTATGTGACTAACAAATTATGTGACTAACAAATTATGTGACTAACAAATTATGTGACTAATAACAAATTATGTGACTAACAAATTATGTGACTAACAAATTATGTGACTAACAAATTATGTGACTAACAAATTATGTGACTAACAAATTATGTGACTAACAAATTATGTGACTAACAAATTATGTGACTAACAAATTATGTGACTAACAAATTATGTGACTAACAAATTATGTGACTAACAAATTATGTGACTAACAAATTATGTGACTAACAAATTATGTGACTAACAAATTATGTGACTAACAAATTATGTGACTAACAAATTATGTGACTAACAAATTATGTGACTAACAAATTATGTGACTAACAAATTATGTGACTAACAAATTATGTGACTAACAAATTATGTGACTAACAAATTATGTGACTAACAAATTATGTGACTAACAAATTATGTGACTAACAAATTATGTGACTAACAAATTATGTGACTAACAAATTATGTGACTAACAAATTATGTGACTAACAAATTATGTGACTAACAAATTATGTGACTAACAAATTATGTGACTAACAAATTATGTGACTAACAAATTATGTGACTAACAAATTATGTGACTAACAAATTATGTGACTAACAAATTATGTGACTAACAAATTATGTGACTAACAAATTATGTGACGTGGTGTGATACGACAAAGAAGGAAGAAAACACCAATATCATTTATCTCATAAAACATCGTCGTTTCTTCATGTTTTCGTCTCATTAACAGTGGCAACACACGTAATTAATTCGTTCATTTCGTTTTTAAACATCTCACAATGGAATTAATTTTCTACCTTTCTGGTTATATATTTTCTTCTATATTTTTCCAGTCTGCGTTTAATCTGTGTTTTCCTCTCTTGTTTAGTTTTGTCCCTCGACTAAATCTTGCTGGTTTATTTTAGTGGAAGTTTTTAATATAAATTACCGAGGTGTGTCGAATATATGTTCTAAAATATGGTTTATCTCTTGGTTTAATTTTATTGCTTCGAATATTTCAGGTAATTGAATATTTCAAGACACTGTTTACCATGATAACTGAGAGAGAGAGAGAGAGAGAGAGAGAGAGAGAAAGAGAGAGAGAGAGAGAATCTGGGGTGTAAACAGAGACAGATTAACAATGTGGAACAACAGAAAGAGAACCAAAGTAAAACAAGGACACAGTCAATACAATGCAAGCACACAACTCCTAAACAAAGGAAGAACCACAACGAAACAACGAAAGAACAGCGAAAATGTACAACAACGAACATGATCACGTGACTGTCCTTAAAAAACGGCTTCTCGTTGCCCTCTGGATCACCAAACACAACTCAAAAAAAAATTAAAAAAAAAAAAAGCTTGCGCACAAGAACTCCTCGGGGAAAAAATATGAAAAAAACGCGAAAGCGAGAGAAAGAACGCGAAAGCCTACCAGAACTCGCGGTGAGAGCCCACGTAAAATTCGAAATTAATTCCGCCTGCCTCCCAACGTCAGATGTGTTTGGGGGGTAGGTTACAATAGCAGGTTATTTGACAGACAGACCAGCTGATGTGAAATATTTGCAGAAAACGAGATTAAACGCAATATCTGCGTTTTCTCTCTTTGACATTCGTTTTTTTTTTCTTTACGGGGAAGGGGAGTGGGGGAGGGAATAGGGGTGGTAAGGAGGGGACGTTGTAGCAGCAGCTGGGCAAAACAATCCGGCCCTTTAATAATTTGGAAGCGTTTCGGTTAGTGGAATGGATGGCGGCTTGTTACATTTATTGTGTCTGTCTGTGTCTCTGCAACTGCAGGTATGCATGCTTCATATATATATATATATATATATATATATATATATATATATATATATATATATATATATATATGACTACCACGAGCATCAGCCATTGCAACATTAACACCCCTGACTACCACGAGCATCAGCCATTGGGGGGGGGGGGGGGGAATGACTGATGCCACTGACTCAATTCTCAGGAAGAAATTGGATGTGTTGAGGAGGATGGAAAACTGAATAGGCAATCTTGACACCCATGATGCCTTATACCTTCTCACAGAGTGTTTGAGTCTGCCCAGTTTAAATCTTTCCTAAGATGTGTACCTTCATATGATAACCTTATACTGGATGAATACGACAATATGCTGAGGCAGATTTTTACGATTGTACTCAACCTTACTCTAGAAGATGGGCAGTGAGGTCAAGCTACACTTTCAATCACACTGAGAGGCATTGGTGTTCGCAGGGCATCACAGAGTGACTACCTGCTTTCCTGTCCTCTTGTACTGCATCCAGTGGACTTGTAGCAGTGATTTTTCCTACACAGAATCAGGAACAAGGAGATAATATAACGACATTAAGTAGGGACCATCTGCAGATTCTCCACAAAAGTCACAAAACTCCCATATTACTGAATCTAAGTTCAGCATTAGAAAATCCCCGACTGTGACAGTGCACAGATACCAGTACAAATTAGGTCAGAAGCTATAGCTCAGGACCTGAGTTTCTCAGAGTGTCTAAGAGACACACAGCCTCAGTACAATGTCGAAAATCACTAAGTCTAGGCTATGTCCTGTGAACAGAGTTACACAGAAGCAACAACAAGAAAGCTACAGAGACGATCTTCCAACAAGGGCCCACAAGGTAGAGCTGTGGGACCTCTTGTTAGAAGCAACGTCCAACAGACAATCCCCTAGCACAGGCCAGGCAGACTACTCTCCAGGTGAGGTGTGATCATCCCCCCTGATCACGTGACTCCGTGGACTACTGCTGCCCAGCAACACAGAATCCGGCAGCGAAACAAGCAATGAGCGGAGCGATAGTTAGACAATGTTGTCAGCTATTTAACACTCGAACTATGAGCACTGAATAATATATAAATGTTACATCCCACCTAATAATTTAACTAAGTCAAATAATAATATAAAGCAATATATTTACGATTTAGCTAATATCGCAAATATAAGTAATATAAAATTATATGAACAGGTATTATACATTATATACATTGTGACTCATTCAGGGGTCGCAATAGATCCCAACACTGATCATTGTGGCACACCACTCTTTTGAGGTCCCTATTTGAGTTTTTCCCCATTAATGTCTGTCAGTCAGCCATGCCTCGACCCAGGAGATAATTTTTCTTATACCATGTGCTGCTGCATTTTAATCAGTTTCCAGTGTGTAGCTTCATCAAAGGTTGTATGAAGTCCATATACACAATATCGTGCTCGTTATCTTGTTCTACCACCTTGAAAACCATAGTGAAAATGGTTGGTAAATTCGTAGAGCAAGAAGTCCATTTGTAAATCCGTGCTGAGAGTGAGTGGCCAAATTATATATATTTAAGTGCAGTTACGAACTGTAAAAGAAGTTATTGATTCCACCAATTTTCCCACATTTAACAAGTGGGAATCCGACTGTCTAATTAAAACAAAGCATCACGAAGGTCACAGATAGATACGGACGTTATGTGATTTCTGCCCAGTGCTCTGAATATCCAAGCGAAAAGATTCAACCAAGCGCTGGTAAACGACTAGTCTATAATATGAACCTAAGGACCTGTCTTCCACTTAGTAAATGGATATCACATTTACTATTTTCCATTTATCAGGTACGATACCTATTTATAGTGGTGTGTTGAAGAAAACAGAGCTATTAGTTTGGTAAGATCGTCCTAACATTCCTTTAGAACCCATGAAAACAGTTCATCAGACCCAGTGACTTGCTTGGCTTCTGTCTGTCTGGTTGTTTGAAGACCATATTACTAGTGACTTTGATATTACGTATTTTATTTTCATCTTGTCTAGAATAATTATCGAGTTCAGGAATTTTGTTTGTATCCTTTTGCATTTTTGTAACTAACAAATTTACCCTAGTTACATATAAATGGTCTTACCTTTTCCCGGATATTATTCCAATATACCCGGAAGAAACTCTTAGGACTGGTCTTTAACTGCCTCACACCTTGGATTTCATATTCTCCACTGTCTTCTTTTCATTCTATTTTTTCTTTCTTAAAGTGAAAACAGTGTTCAGTATGGTGATCCTTTTCTATTGACTGGCCTGTAAATGCATTTCTTTTCACCCAAGAGATGTTTGAATTTATTATTTTTTTTCTATTTAGGGTCATACCTTTGATGTACCTTTGGGTATATCAAAGGAATGACCCTAAATGTTATTGATGTTCAAATGAAATTCTGTAATTGGGAATATATGCAGCTTGGACAGCATATTCTAAGCTTTGTAAAATGTTTTATTAGGAACCATCACCACCTTGTATTGGGTCTCCCTGACAACAGTCCCTATTCAGGGTACCTCAGTCTACACTACTCAGGTCATCTCTTAATCCAACAAAATCTGCTGCGCGAAAATTACGGACCTTAACTCTGTTAACGTTATTAAAGTAATTCCATGAGATATTAAAACTAAGTGATTTGTGTTCGCTTTTATTAAGCTTTTCACTAACTTCAAGATTATATACCGGAGTATTTCATAAAAGTTACTAGACTTTAGATTACCTCTTAAATTGTTACAATCGATTTGGCTAAAGTTGAAATCTGTTAAAACTACAATTTCGTTTCTTGACGCCTAAGCAGTTTCCTCCTAAAGAAGTAAAATCAGCAGTAATTCACACACTCAAAAATAAAAAAATCACAAATCGGAGAGGAAACTTTATTCGACGTTTCGGTCCATCTTAGACCATTATCGAGACGTATCGGTCATTTCTGAAATATTAAGAGAATTGTGTATTTGTAAGTTAGAATAAATTTATCTACACTCGCCATAACCGAGCCACGGAGAGATGAATTGTAGATTTGTAGGTTAAAAAAAAAAAACATTTTTCCCACATCCGGCAGAGAAGAGAATTGTGGGTTTGCGGGTTTTCCTCTGTATTGTGGTTAATTCAAATCGATATTGTCAGAGTTTTTTTTTTAAGAGACGAAGAAAAAAGGTATTCCAACTTACAGCATCAAAGGGAACAATTTGCGTAACAAATTTATTCAAATTTCCTCATTAGCATGAAAAGGTATGATAGAGAGTCATTTACAGACATTGTTTATCTAGAGTTAAAGGACTCATTCAGTCAGTTATCATAGTTAAAGTTTAGAGTTAAAGGACTCATTCAGTCAGTTATCATAGTTAAAGTTATTCAGTCAAATATTTTAGTTAAAGGTCTTTAGATTTCAAAAAATTAGTTAGCCAATTGCAGTGGACCCCCGCATAACGATTACCTCCGAATGCGACCAATTATGTAAGTGTATTTATGTAAGTGCGTTTGTACGTGTATGTTTGGGGGTCTGAAATGGACTAATCTACTTCACAATATTCCTTATGGGAATAAATTCGCTCAGTACTAGCACCTGAACATACTTCTGGAGTGAAAAAATATCGTTAACCGGGGGTCCACTGTATTATATAAATTATTGTGGATGAGATATATCTGTATGGGATAGTGAGAAACATTTCTTACCTTCCACCTTCGCCTGCTTCTCACTTTCAAGAATCACAACAACAGTGTCATTATCACATCTGCGAGGAAAATGATAGGATGGATAATGAAAGCCTTTAAAACGAGGAAAGCCAAGCCAGTGATGACACTCTTTAAGACACTTGTTCTATCTAGGCTGAAATGCTGCTGTACACTAACAGCAACGTTTACGACTGGCGAAATTGCATATCTAGAGAATGTTCGGAGAACCTTCAATGCACGTGTAAGTTCAGTCACGTCCGTTAATTACTGGGAACGTTTGAAGTTACTTTACCTGTACTCCTTCGAAGGATTGGTCGTAATTCTGCGAAGAGAAATCACCACTTACAAAAGCAAGAGATCAGACTGTGCAACATACACTCACTGAAAAGCAGGAGTGCCGTGAGTACACTGAAAGACACCATACCAAGTGTAATGGGTTCGAGACTGTTCAACAGACTCCCACTGTACATTAGGGAGATCACCACCAGACTCCTTGTTGTCTTCATAAGGGTACTGAAGACGGTCTTAAAATTAGCGGCTTACCAGCTGCGCTGTGGTTCCCACGTTGGACTGCGAGCGGCCAGCAATAACAGTGTAGTTGACCAGGCCCTGATCCACCGGGAGTCCTGGTCATGGACCGGGCAGCGGGGGCGCTGACCTCTCAAAGCACTCTGCAGGTAGAGTCCCCTCTAACTATCTCCCTTCCTCTCATTCCTATACCCCTCCCTCTCCTCCCTATACCCCATCCTCTCCCTATCCCTCCTATCCCCTCCTTGTTCCTCCTATTTCCCTCTCTCCCACCTATCCCCCTCCCTCTCTCCTCCTTACCAATTTTCACCCGCGATTCCCTTCAATCCCCACCTCTTCCTCTCCCTTACCATTCCCTACATCCTACAGAAATCCCAACCTCCTAACATCCACCTACTCTTCCCTCCTAGCTCCCTCCTACCCCTCCTCCTACCCCTCCTCCTACCCCTCCTCCTACCCCTCCACCTACACCTCTTCCAACCACCCCTCTCCTCCCCTCCCACCCCCAACCTCCCCCCTCACCCCCTCCTTTCAACAAATACATGAGGTGCATAAATTTATTTCACTATCTATTCAACTTAGCTCGGAATTTCATGGGAATTTTTGGTCGACTGATGTTTTGTATGTAGATGTAGTGGTGCCCTCCCTGCTGCCTTCCCTCCCTGCTGCCCTCCCTCCCTGCTGCCCTCCCTCCCTGCTGCCCTCCCTCCCTGCTGCCCTCCCTCCCTGCTGCCCTCCCTCCCTGCTGCCCTCCCTCCCTGCTGCCCTCCCTCCCTGCTGCCCTCCCTCCCTGCTGCCCTCCCTCCCTCCTGCCCTCCCTCCCTGTTGCCCTCCCTCCCTGTTGCCCTCCCTCCCTGCTGCCCTCCCTCCCTCCTGCCGTCCCTCCCTGCTGCCCTCCCTCCCTGCTGCCCTCCCTCCCTGCTGCCTTCCCTCCCTGCTGCCCTCCCTCCCTGCTGCCTTCCCTCCCAGCTGCCTTCCCTCCCTGCTGCCCTCCCTCCCTGCTGCCCTCCCTCCCTGCTGCCCTCCCTCCCTGCTGCCTTCCCTCCCTGCTGCCCTCCCTCCCTGCTGCCCTCCCTCCCTGCTGCCCTCCCTCCCTGCTGCCCTCCCTCCCTGTTGCCCTCCCTCCCTCCTGCCCTCCCTCCATGCTGCCCTCCCTCCCTGCTGCCTTCCCTCCCTACTGCCCTCCCTCCCTGCTGCCCTCCCTCCCTGCTGCCCTCCCTCCCTGCTGCCCTCCCTCCCTGCTGCCCTCCCTCCCTGCTGCCCTCCCTCCCTGCTGCCCTCCCTCCCTGCTGCCCTCCCTCCCTGCAGCCCTCCCTCCCTGCTGCTCTCCCTCCCTGCTGCCCTCCCTCCCTGCTGCCCTCCCTCCCTCCCTTCCTGTTGCCCTCCTTCCCTGCTGCCCTCCCTCCCTCCAGCCCTCCCTCCCTCCTGCCCTCCCTCCCTCCTGCCCTCCCTCCTGTCCTCCCTCCCTGCTGAACTCCCTCCCTCCTGCCCTCCCTCCCTCTTGCCCTCCATCCCTACTTCCCTCCCTCCCTCCTGCCCTCCATCCCTCCTGCCCTCCCTCCCTTCTGCCCTCCCTCCCTGCTGCCCTCCCTCACTGCTGCCCTCCCTCCCTCCTGCCCTCCCTCCCTCCTGCCCTCTCTCCCTCCTGTCCTTCCTCCTCCCTCCTGCCCTCCCTCCCTCCTGCCCTCCCTCTCTCCTGCCCTCTCTCCCTCCTGCCCTCCCTCCCTCCTGTCCTCCCTCCCTGCTGAACTCCCTCCCTCCTGCCCTCCCTCCCTCTTGCCCTCCATCCCTACTGCCCTCCCTCCCTCCTGCCCTCCCTCCCTCCTGCCCTCCCTCCCTTCTGCCCTCCCTCCCTGCTGCCCTCCCTCACTGCTGCCCTCCCTCCCTCCTGCCCTCCCTCCCACCTGCCCTCCCTCCCTCCTGTCCTCCCTCCCTCCTGCCCTCCCTCCCTTCTGCCCTCCCTCCCTGCTGCCCTCCCTCCCTGCTGCCCTCCCTCCCTCCTGCCCTCCTTCCCTCCTGCCCTCCCTCCCTCCTGTCCTCCCTCCCTCTTTCCTGCACTCCCTCCCTCCTGTCCTCCCTCCCTGCTGCCCTCCCTCCCTCCTGCCCTCCCTCCCTCTTGCCTTCCCTCTCTACTGCCCTCCCTCCCTCCTGCCCTCCCTCCCTCCTGCCCTCCTTTCCTCCTGCCCTCCCTCCCTTCTGCCTTCCCTCCCTGCTGCCCTCCCTCCTTCCTGCCCTCCCTCCCTTCTGCCCTCCCTCCCTGCTGCCCTCCATCCCTCCTGCCCTCCCTCCCTCCTGCACTCCCTCCCTCCTGCCCTCCCCTCCCTCCCTCCCTCCTGCCCTCCCTCTCTCCTGCCCTCCCTTCCTCCTCCCCTCCGTCCCTGCTGCCCTCCCTCCCTCCTGCCCTCTCTCCCTCCTGCTTTCCCTTCCTCCTGCCCTCCCTCCCTCCTGCCCTCCCTCCCTCCTGTCCTCCCTCCCTCTTGCCCTCCCTCCCTCCCTCCTGCCCTCCCTCCCTCCTGCCCTCCCTCCCTGCTGCACTCCCTCCCTCCTGCCCTCCCTCCCTGCCTCCTGCCCTCCCTCCCTCCTGCTTGCCCTCTCTCCCTCCTGCTTGACCTCCCTCCCTGCAGCTTGCCCTCCCTCCCTCCTCCCCTTCCTCCCTCCTGCCCTCCCTCCCTCCTGCTCTCCCACCCTCCTGCCCTCCCTCTCTCCTTCCTGCCCTCCCTTCCTCCAGCCCTTCCTCCCTTCCTCCTGCCCTCCCTCCCTCCTGCCCTCCCTCACTCCCTCCGGCCCTCCCTCCCTCCCTCCTGCCCTCCCTCCCTCCCTCCTGCCCTCCCTCACTCCCTCCTGCCCTCCCTCCCTCCCTCCCTCCCTCCCTCACTCCCTCCTGCCCTCCCTCCCTCACTCCTGCCCTCCCTCCCTCCTGCCCTCCCTCCCTCCTGCCCTCCCTCCCCTCCCTCCTGCCCTCCCTCCCTCCTGCCCTCCCTCCCTCCCGTCCTCCCTCTCTCCTGCCCTCCCTCCCTCCTGCCCTCTCTCCTTCCTGCCCTTCCTCTCTCTTGCCCTCCCTCCCTCCCTCCTGCCATCCCTCCTTCCTGCCCTTCCTCTCTCTTGCCCTCCCTCCCTCCTGCCCTCTTTCCTTCCCTCCTGCCCTCCCTCCCTCCCTCCCTCCTGCCCTCTTTCCTTCCCTCCTGCCCTCCCTCCCTCTCTCCCTCCTGCTCTCTCTCCTGCCCTCCCTCTCTCCCTCCTGCCCTTCCTCCTGCCCTCCCTCCCTCCTGTTCTTCCTCCCTCCATCCTGCCCTCCATCCCTCCCTCCTGCCCTCCCTCCCTTCCCTCCTGCCCTCCCTCTCTCCTGCCCTCCCTCCCTCCTGCCCTCCCTCCTTCCTGCCCTTCCTCTCTCTTGCCCTCCCTCCTTCCCTCTTTCCTTCCCTCCTGCCCTCCCTCCCTCCTGCCCTCTCTCCCTCCCTCGTGCCCTCCCTCCCTCCCTCCCTCCCTCCTGCCCTCTCTCCTGCCCTCCCTCTCTCCCTCCTGCCCTCCCTCCTGCCCTCCCTCCGGCCCTCCCTCCCTCCTGTTCTTCCTCCCTCCATCCTGCCCTCCATCCCTCCCTCTTGCCCTCCCACCCTCCAGCCCTCACTCCATCCCTCCTGCCATCCCTTCTTCCTGCCCTCCCTACCTCCTGCCCTCCCTCCCTCCCTCCTGCCCTCTCTCCCTCCCTCCCTCCCTCCCTCCTGCTCTCCCTCCCTCCTGCCCTCCCTCCCTCCTGCCCTCCCTCCCTCCTGTCCTCCCTCTCTCCTGCCCTCACTCCCTCCTGCCCTCCCTCCCTCCCTCCCTCCTGCCCTCCCTCCTGCCCTCCCTCCTTCCTGCCCGTCCTCTCTCTTGCCCTCCCTCCCTCCCTCCCTCCTGCCCTCTCTACTTCTCTCCTGCCCTCCCTCTCTCTTACCCTCCCTCCCTCCTGCCCTCTCTCCCTCCTGCCTTCCCTCCCTTCCTCCTGCTCTCCCTACCTCCTGCCCTCCATTTCTCCCTCCTGCCCTCCCTCCCTCACTCCTGCCCTCCCTTCCTCCTGCCCTTCCTCTTCTCCCGCCTGCCCTCCCTCCCTCCTGCCCTCCCTCCCTCTTGTCCTCCCTCTCTCCTGCCCTCTTTCCCTCCTGTCCTCCCTCCCTCCTGCCCTCCCTCCATCCCTCCTGCCCTCCCTCCTTCCTTCCCTCTTTTCTTCCCTCCTGCCCTCCCTCTCTCCTGCCCTCCCTCCCTTTTGCCTCTCTCCGTCCTGCCCTTCTTCCCTCCCTCCCTCCTGCCCTCTCTCCCTCCTGCCCTCCTTCCCTCCTGCACTCCTTCCCTCCCTTCCTCCTGCTCTCCCTCCCTCCTGCCAACCCTCCCTCCTGCCCTCTCTCTCTACTGCCCTCTTTCTTGCCCTCCCTCCCTCCTGCCCTCCCTCGCTCCTGCCCTCCCTCCTAAAGGCGGGCAGTAGGGAGGTATTCCCTCCTGCCTTACCTTCGTCCTCCCTTCCCTCCTGCCTTCTCTCCTACCCTCCCTCCCTTCTGAACTCTCTTTTTCCCTCCCCCCCCCTGCCTTCCCTCCTGCCCTCCTTACTGCCCTCCCTCTTGCATCCCCTCCTGCCCTCCGTCCTGCCTTCCCTCCTGCACTCTCTCGTGCCTTTTCTCCTTCCCTCCCTTCCTCCTGCCCTCCCTCCTGCCCTCCCTCGTGCCCTCTTTCCTGCCCTCTCTCCTGCCCTCTTTTCTTCCTGTCCTTCCTCCTTCCTTTCCTCCCTCCCTCTAGCCCTCCATTCCGCAATCCCTCCTGCCCTCCCTCCTGCCCTTCCTCCTGCCCTCTCTTCTGCCCTTCCTTATGCCCTTCCTCCTGCCCTTCCTCCTGCCCTCCTTCCTGCCCTCCCTCCTGCCCACCCTCCTGCCCTCTCTTCTGCCCTTCCTCCTGCCCTTCCTCCTGCTTACCTCCCTCCCTCCTGCTCTCCCTCCTACCCTCGCTCCTGCCCTCCCTCCTGCCCTCCCTTCTGCCCTCTCCCCTGCCCTCCCTCTAGCTCTCCATTCTGCAATCCTTCCTGCCCTTCCTCCAGCCCTCCCTCCTGCCCTTCCTCCTGCGCTCCACTTTGCCCTCCCTCTTGCCCTCCCGCCTGCCCTCCCTCCTGCCCTTCCTCCTGCCCTCTCTCCTGCCCTCCCTCCAGCCCTCACTCCTGTCCTTCCTCCTGCCCTCCATTTTGCCCTCCCTCTTTCCCTCCTTCCTGGCCTCTCTCCTTCGTTCCCTCCCTTCTGCTCTACCTCCTGCCCTCTCTCTTGCCATCCCTCCTGCCCTCCCTCCTGTCATCTCTCCTGCCCTTTCTCTTGCCCTCCCTCCTGCCCTCTCTCCTGCCCTCCCTTCTGCCCTCTCTCCTGCCCTCCCTCCTGCCCTCTCTCTTGCCCTTCCTCCTCCCCCGTTTCTTCCTACTGCCTTCTCTCCTGCCCTCCTTTCTGCACTTCCTTCCTTCCTACTACCCTCCCTATTTTCTTTCTCCCTGTCTTCATGACACACTCTGAGAGCCCTTGCCAGCACCTGCCCACCAGGGCAGCTATCCATCCCTCCCTTCCCACTGGCGAAGCCCTCAATATGTCCGCCCTGAATTCCATGCTGAATCGTTGATTTCACGAGCGTGGGAGGGAGGTAAGGGGAGTATAGAAGGAAGGGAGGGAAGGGAGAGTGAAAGAAGGAATGAGGGAGGGAGGGCGAGAGAGAAGGGGGAGTGAAGGAAGGAGGTAGGGAGAGAGGGAGAGAGGGAGGTAATGGGACCACATAGTTGGGAAAAATGATGTAGATTGTTGATCTACTGACAAAAAAAGAAATGTTGGTTAGTGAAGAAATTCTCCGGGTTTTTATGTTTGTCCAAAATTCAATGAATAATTTGTGGTTCGCTTTTGTGGCCGCCGATGTTCCGCTACATGTAAACTGCCATATTTGTCCAGCATACAGGAATTAAAATTTATTGTATTGTTAATTTGAAGGCTCTGTAGAGGTCAGAGTGACCTTTGACCCCGGTGAGAAGGCACCTGACCCCGCCTTGCCAGGCCACCAGGTGAGCAGGCACCTGACCCTACCTTGCCAGGTCACCCGGTGAGCAGGCACCTGACCCCACCTTGCCAGGTCACCCGGTGAGCAGGCACCTGACCCCTCCTTGCCAGGTCACCCGGTGAGCAGGCACCTGACCCCACCTTGCCAGGTCACCCGGTGAGCAGGCACCTGACCCCGCCTTGCCAGGTCACCAGGTGAGCAGGCACTTGACCCCGCCTTGCCAGGCCACCCGGTGAGCAGGCACCTGACCCCGCCTTGCCAGGTCACCCGGTGAGCAGGCACCTGACCCCTCCTTGCCAGGTCACCCGGTGAGCAGGCACCTGACCCCACCTTGCCAGGTCACCCGGTGAGCAGGCACCTGACCCCACCTTGCCAGGCCACTCGGTGAGCAGGCACCTGACCCCCACCTTGATAGGTCACCCGGTGAGCAGGCACCTGACCCCACTTTGCTTTGCCAGGCCACCCGGTGAGCAGGCACCTGACCCCACCTTGCCAGGCCACCTAGTGAGCAGGCACCTGTCCGCACCTTGCCAGGTCACCCGGTGAGCAGGCACCTGACCCCACCTTGCCAGGCCACTCGGTGAGCAGGCACCTGACCCCACCTTGCCAGGCCACCTGGTGAGCAGGCACCTGACCCCACCTTGCCAGGCCACCCGGTGAGCAGGCACCTGACCCCCACCTTGCCAGGTCACTCGGTGAGCAGGTACCTGACCCCACCTTGCCAGACCACCCGGTAAGCAGGCACCTGACCCCACCTTGCCAGGGCACCCAACACCCCTGTGGGCTGACTTTCTAGGGCCCGAATAAACCTCTTTATCCGCTGAGTTGACCTGTGGCCGTTCTAACAGGTGCTGGCCAACGGTACGCTGCTGTTCCTGCCGTTCTCCAGTGAGGCGTTCAGGGGAGCGGTACACTCCACGGCGTACCGCTGCAGGGCGTCGTCTGCGGCAGGTACAGTGCTCTCCAGGGACACCCACGTCAGAGCAGGTACGTCTCTATGTCTGTCTCTCTCTCACTACAAATATCTTTGTAACTGAGATCTTCATTAATATTGACCCAAAATTGCCCTCAGTCAATAAACTCACTAACAGTATGAAAAGAACCATTACTGAATGTATTACTCATATTTTCCCCTCAAGAATATTTTTCTCTCTTATGAGGAAGATTGTCCTTGATTAGCACTAGATTCTCACACTTTCATGGTCAAGTGGGTGAGACGTCTTCCTTCATAAGTCAAGCAGGTTGTAAAAGAAACTTTAAAATGCTGTGAGCAAGGGGCTAGTAACCTCTTCTGCATAAAGTGCTGAAAAGACAAGAAAATTTTTAAGATGAGTTACTTGAATGTGCGTTGATGGAGTGAAAGTATTGATGTTGAATGTTATGAATGAAAATAAGCTGGATCTCCTAGCGCTAACCGAGACCAAGGTAAAGGGGACAGGAGAAATTCAGTGGTAAGAAGTGAAATGGTATGTCAGGTAAGTCTGAGAGAATCAGAGCTAAGGAAGGAGTAATAATATTATTAAGTGTTCAGTTACGGAAAAGTAAGAGGAAATATTTGAGTATAATTTCAAGAATTACGAGGGATTAAAATAAAGGAGGAATGTTAGAAATGTATAATAGAAAATGTTTATGCACCTGGGAAAGAGAGAAGTGTAGAGTAGACAGATATTGAGAGATTTTAAGCTAATGTAGAAATTGTTGTGGGGAATATTAAGGTTAATTTAAGAGTAACTGCTGTAGAGGTTATAGTAGATATGTTTGAAGTGCTGGGGAAAAATTATGAAGGAGGGTCTCTCATCTCACTATGTATAGGAAGAGGTTTTCATTAAGTGTTAGTCATAGTGAAGGAGGCAGATGGAGTTCAAGAAGAACGTCATCAGTAGCTAAGACAAAAGTGAAAGTTTTATAAAATAAAGG
Source organism: Cherax quadricarinatus (assembly GCF_038502225.1). Lineage (NCBI taxonomy): Eukaryota > Metazoa > Arthropoda > Malacostraca > Decapoda > Parastacidae > Cherax > Cherax quadricarinatus. Next base: position 5,269,835 of record NC_091293.1, read on the forward strand.
AGATAATTAAAGCGAGATATAAACAAATATTGGGAAAAAGATAGATTGTAGGCTCGACCGAGTACAATGCGGAGGAGGTCGAGGGAGTAAGGGGTAGATTTAAAACTTTATTTATATGCAACAGACATTTGTGAATATAGAGGAGTGATTGGTGGAATGACGAGGTAAAGAGAGTTGTGAGGAACAACAAGTTGCTTTATCAAATGTTTTCTCAATATAGAAGTGATACATGGAAAGTGAAGTATTTGGAAAGTAAACCAAACGTTAAAAGATTGATGAGGGATGGTGAAAGTGAGTGACGATTTATCAACAAATTTGCTGAAAATAGTAAAAGGTTTTGGAGTAAAGACATAAGTTCAGAGAGCCTTGAAAACAAAGGGATTTAATATATAAAAAAAAAGAGAGGAGTCATTAAGTGGGGAGATGGACGAAGTGGAGAAATGGGTGGAATATTTTGAGAAATTCTTTAATATTGAGAGGGAGGCAGTGATTTCTTGCATTAAACAGGGAGGTTTAACATTTTTTAGGAGTGAGAAAGAACCAGGTGTGTATCGGAGATGAGTGAGGCAGAGAATAGAATAAAAGGGAGTAAAGCAGCTGAATATTCATGTGGAATATTCCGGATACCAAGGAATAGTCATAATAAGTGATTTTTAGGATTGTTGTAGGCACTATTTAGTATGGTGGGAAGGGATTCATCTCAGCACTATCTAAACTAACCTTCTAGAACGTTCCTGGACGTACGCTACTTTAGGTTGACAATAAGCACAACTGAATCATTTATTAACACGATAGTTTACATATAACTTCAGTGTTTTGTATGTGTATTATCCCTTTGTTCAATGTAATCTCTTATGGCACATGACTTGTTGACGGTGATTATCTTAGGGCTGCCTATTACTTTTCCATATTATTCAGTAAATTGATTTCTGTAAACCTCGGAGGCACCCCGCTACCCACCCAACCCCACGTGGAGACGGTGGGGGGGGGGATGAGGGGATAGAATGTGTTGGTGAGGGGACGCAGCCTGACCACCATTTCTGAGACTGAACAGGACGGTGTCACCACGCGCGACCTTTCTCTAAGGAGAGCTCCCCTCAATCTACCTGCTGCTCTTAGATAAAAGGACACAAGTGCAACTAATGTGACATTTTATTGTGGCAACATTTCGCTCTCCAGGACCTTATCAAGCCGTTACAAACTATATGCATGGTCGAGCACCGACAAAATTGAGGTTCTTTCTTAGCCCGAGCTAGGACAGAGTGTGGAAAATAGGCACGTGAAACCATAAAGTGCATATACTCATTTAAACAAACATGAAAGAAACATCAGCGACCACAGAAGGAAAAAAATGTAGATTATAGTGCCAAGTGGAGAGTGCCCAGCTTAGAATATGGTGGAAATAGGCCTAACTAGCGAATCATTGCCAGGTGTCGACAGAAAGTGAAAAATAAACAAGTAGATATTGAACTATTGTATAAATAATAGAAAGTAATATAGCGAGTGATAATGATATGTATGCGCAGTGTTATAGTGAACTTTGTAACAGAGTAATCTAAATTAATCCCCAGTATAATACATGGTGTAAATATGGGAATTACAGGCGAGTGGCAATAGGAATTATTGCCAGATGTCGTCAGAGAAGTGAGAAGTGGAGATACACAACCATTTGAGTATTAAACTAGAGTTATTTTTTTTATTTTATTAACACATCGGCCGATTCCCACCAAGGCAGGGTGGCCCGAAAAAGAAAAACTTTCATCATTCACTCTATCACTGTCTTGCCAGAAGGATGCTTTACACTACAGTTTTTAAACTGCAACATTAACACCCCTCCTTCAGAGTGCAGGCACTGTACTTCCCATCTCCAGGACTCAAGTC
>NC_091293.1:5274215-5286715 GCF_038502225.1 Cherax quadricarinatus
ACAAGATATCATTCCTCTTTGCCCTATACACGAAATCACAGCTTCCCTATCTTCATCAACATTTAACAATTCCTCAAAATATTTCCTCCATCTTCCCGATAAGTATTACAACAAGTGATGGTGGCAGTGGTGTGCAGGGAAACAGTGGACATAAAGTGTGAGATGGTAGTGGACAGGGATAACCTCTACCACTGATCCCTCTCACCCCTCTCCTCGCCGACCCTTCTGATACCCCAACCAGCAGGGATGGTTCCTTCCCCTGCTGGCACCAATACCATGGACCCACCTCTCATCACCCAAACCCAGCAAAGTGGAGAAGTGGGGATACACAACCAGATGAGTATTAAGCTATAGTATAAGTAATAAAACAAGTGATAGTGGATTGATGTGCAGGAAACAGTGAACATGAAGTGATAAGATAGTGGAAAAGGCATAACCTACCACCGATTCTCTCACCACCCTCCCCCTCTAACACCCCAACCAGCGGGGATGGTCTTCCTTCCCCTGCTGGCACCCAAACCCTTGACCATGGACCCACCTCTCATCACTGAAACCCAGCTACCACCACTACATATAACTGCCCAGGATAAGATAAATAGCAGTGATCATGATAGAAATAAGATGCTGTAGGATGTATGATATATGATGTTATACGCCATAAAAGTTTTTAATGTGTAGTAAGTCTCCATACTAATTACATACCACATACCCATGCATTGACCTCATAACACTACACCTGAGTGTAGAGCTGAAAGCTAAAGTGAAGATCAGGTTCTTGTGGTACCCAGTTGCAAATATGATACAGGCATGATGGCAGTACAGTATACCTGTGGGACATGTGAAAATGCTCTTGGGAAAAAATCCAGAATCACATGCAACCTTTGCATTTCAAAACATCATGTTACTTGTGCAAGAATAAACACTGCAACCAATAATGACATCTATCTAGATAGGTGTTTCTGGATCTGCAACAGGAATGTGGAACTATGGACAGATATCAGGAAAGCACTGAGGAGGTTAATAAACAATAAGAATGAAAAAAAAGAGGAACTATTGAATAGTCTATCTGGAATATATAGAGCATGGGAAGGTAGGAGAGGAGTAAAGTCCAACACACAGAATGCCCAGTCTACAACAAGTGACCCAAAAATAAGCAGATACCCAGTGGAAAAAAAAACACAGGAAAAAAAAAACTAGCTCAGTCCCCAGCCCTAGGGTTGACCTAGACCCAGCCCCCAGCCATTGTGAAAATCCGGATTCAGTTAAAGACTCCTCCACAGCCAAAACAGCCATAGTCCCTAGTACAGATGTAGTAGAGGAGTCCTCTTCTGGGGTAGACTCTTCTGCAGCCATCTCAGTCATAGCCTCTAGCACAGATGTAGTAGAGGAGTTCTCTTCCAGGGAAAATGTTGGCGTCATGATAACAGATGGTGGTGTCTCTGGTTTGGCTATGGAAGACTGTAGTGCAGTTCTAGGATCTGCACATATTAGGAATACATCCAGTATGAACTGTATCCAGCCAAAAACAAAATGGTGCAAATTCTATGTTTGAGGTATCTGTAAACATGGAACATCAGGGAAAACGAATGGGGCATGCACTTCGAGCATCCCCAAATATGCCACGACCTCCTGTCTAAAGGAGTGTCTTGTTCTACCTCTTGCAAATTCTTCCACTCTGAGATGTGCCACTCTTCAGTCCTTGAAAAACAATTGCACCGCATACTATTTAAAAGGGACCAGGAGGCATACACCCCGTCCAACAAATTATAGTAGCTATGGTAGTTATGACAACACACCAAGTGATTTTTTAGTGGTAGGGAACAAAGAAAGAAAATAGAAAGCGATAATCAAAATAGTCCATCACCTTGGAGCTTGTTAGACTAGAGTCACAGCCAGTGGCCCCTCCAGACTCACAACTACTGATGCCAACAACAAAATCTCCCCAACAACCATGCAACAAACCTCATTTATATTTGCTAATATACAGGGCCTTAAGCCATCCACCATCAACAAAATACCTTTCATTAATGGACTTCTAGGGGAGTCAAATGCACGGTTTGTAGCCTTCACAGTGGCATGCAAAGAGTACGTAACCTTCATTTGGCGTATGTACACACCCTCATTGAAAGGCTATCTCCCCCAACCAGCAAACCAGGTGCTAAAGGTTGATGATGGGGCCCATCGTTCAGTTAGTACCCAGGTTCCAGCCAATGAGAAGATAGCTTTGGCAATCACAGAGGTGTTGTGGGTACCACACACCTGTCTGCCCTTGTCATTCCCATTCTAGAGCTGGTTGAAGCACGGTCTGCTCTCTATGGGCTTCTGTTCTGCCTTATTTACCGTGGAGTGCACTAATACCTTTTGCTGTACATAGTGTATATAGTGTACATACTTTTGTTCTTACTTGGTGAAGGATAATATAAGTCAGAAGTTTTTCTGCTGTGTTTATTTTGCTCCCTTTACACCCAGGATAACAGGCCTTTGGATTCCTGGGTTGTAATACCCACGCAAAAGATTACTTTGACAGTTAAATATGGATAGCTGGATAGTCTTTTCAGATGCGACAGAAAGAACAGGCAACAAGGGGGGGGGGGGTTTGGCCTGTATGTCAAATAGTCTCTCATTTGCACGGAGATACTGAACACCACAAATGATGTAGTTGAAGTTCTGACAATAAAAATCGAGAACCAAAACTTACTCACTGTACTTGTATATAAGCCACCAGATGCAACTTCCCAACAGTTCAAAGAACAACTATCAAAAACTGACGCCTGTCTGGAAAACTTTCCAGCCCCATCCCCAAACATATTGCTGCCTGGTGACATCAATCTAAGACATAGAAAATGGAAGAATATAGCAAATAATGTTGTAGCAGATATAATCCCTGGAGGCAGCTCAGATGAAAAGTCACACACACATGAGTTGCTGAATTTCTGCAACAAACACACCGTAAGTCAGCAGATAGTGGAGCCAACGAGACTGGAGAACACACTAGACCTTATTTTCACAAATAATGAGAACCTCGTAAGAAACATAACAATATTAAAAACAACAAATTCTGATCACAGTCTAATCGAAGTCCAGACTTACATGCACATGAGTCCTGATCAGCAAAACTCATACAGCTATGAGGGTACCTTTACCAAATTCAACTTCAACAACAAGAACGTTAACTGGGATCAGGTAAACTATGCCCTAAATGAAACATGTTGGAGAGATATCTTAAATTACATGGACCATAACCAATGCATTGAAAAGATCAACCTCCTGGTAGCTGAAGTATGTTCAAGGTATATTCCTCTAAGAAGAAAGAAAAGAAGTAAACTTGAGAGAGATAGATGCTCAGTCTACAGGAGAAGACAGAGAGTCGTTGAGCTCCTCAAGAATGCCAGATTATCTGATACAAGGACAGAAGCATTAACAAGGGAAGTGGAAAATATTAAAGGACTCATACAGGATCCAGGAGAAATAAGAGGAGCTAAAAGCGATTAGTGAAATTGAAAGAAATTCGAAATATTTCTTTTCATATGCCAAAAACAAGGTAAAAACCACATTTAATATAGGGCCCCTGCTCAAACAAGACGGATCCTACACAGACGACAACAAAGAAATGAGTGAGATACTGAAACCTCAGTATGACTCTGTGTTCAGCGAGCCACTAACCAGTCTAAAGATAGAAAATACAAACAATTTTTTCATGAATGAGTCTCTAAACCCTGCCAATGCATGCCAGATTCCTGACATAACCCTAACTCCACTAGACTTTGAGAAAACCATCGACGACATGCCCATGCACTCAGCCCCAGGCCCAGATTCGTGGAACTCGGTGTTCATTAAGAACTGCAAGAAACCCCTCTGATGGGCCCTAAGTATGCTATGGAGAAGGAGCTTAGACACAGGCGAGATTCCAGTCACTAAAAACAACGGATATAGCCCCACTCCATAAAGGTGGCAGCAAAGCAGTAGCTAAGAACTATAGACCAACAGCTTTAAATGCGCAACTCAGGGCAACATGGTTTCGGAGCAGGTCGCTCCTGCCTCTTGCAACTGCTAGACCACTATGATATGGTCTTAGATGCACTGGAAAACTAACAAAAACCAGATGCAGTATACACAGAGTTTGTAAAAGTCTTTGACAAGTGTGACCATGGTGTAATAGCACACAAAATGCGTACTGTAGAGATAACTGGCAAAATAGGCAGATGGATCTTCAACTCTCTAACCAGTCGAACACAAAGAGTAGTGGTAAACAGAGTTAAATCGGTTGCTGCCATAGTGAAGAGCTGTGTCCCACAAGGCACAGTACTCGCACCTATCCTGTTCCATATTCTCATATCAGACATAGACAGAGATGTAAACCATACCACCGTATCATCCTTACCAGACGATACTAGGATCTGTATGAGAGTGTCATCCACTGAGGACACGGCAAAGCTCCAAGAAGATATAAACCAAGTTTTCCAATGGGCACCAGAGAACAATATGATGTTCAATGAAGACAAATTCCAACTACTCAGTTATGGAAAACTGGAGGAAATAATAACTAGGACTGAGTATACTACAAACTCTAATTACATAATAGAGCGGAAAAGTAATGTGAAAGACCTGGGTGTGGTAATGTCTGAAGACCTCAGCTTCAGGATCACAACAATGCCACTATCACCTCTGCGAGGAAACTGATAGGATGGATAATTAGAACATTCAAGACAAGAGATGCCAAGCCAATGATGATCCTTTTTAAATCACTTGTTCTCTCTAGGCTGGAATATTGCTGTACATTAATATCCCCATTCAAGGCAGGTGAAATTGCAGATCTAGAGAATGTACAGAGAACCTTTAGTGCACGTATAAGTTCCATCAAACACCTTATCTACTGGGAACGCCTGGAAGCACTTGACTTGTACTCACTGGAATGCAGGCGAGAGATATATATCATAATCTACACCTGGAAGATTCTTGAGGGACTGGTCCCTAATATGCACACAGAAATCACTCCATACGAAAGCAAAAGATTTGGCAGGCGATGCAACATACCCCTAGTGAAAAGTAGGGGCGCCACTGGTACACTAAGAGAAAACTCAATAAGTGTCTGGGACCTAAGACTGTTCAACAGCCTCCCACCAGCAATAAGGAGCATTACCAGGAGACCCCTGGTTGTCTTCAAGAGGGAGCTGGACAGATGCCTAAAGTCAGTGCCGGATCAGCCAGGCTGTGGTTCATACATTGGACTGCATGCAACCAGCAGTAACAGCCTCGTTGATCAGTCCCTGATCCATCGGGAGGCCTGGTCATGGACCGAGCCGTGGAGGCGTTGATCCCTGGAATATCCTCCAGGTAGACTGCAGGTATACATAGACACAGAGGGTATACATGGCTTAGAGTGAGGTGTAATAATAGTGGTAGAGTAGTAGTAGTAGTAGTAGTAGTAGTAGTAGTAGTAGTAATACAATATGGTAAAACAATCAACTTGCACATGAGTAAAAGGTTATGAAATCTATTTTTTGGGGAGCATAAAAAAAGGTTAGACAAATATATCTGTTAGTGGTTGGATTTGAGAAGGCCTTTTTCAGTGTTCCTCCTCTGCTATGTTCTTGTGTAGTATTAGCAGCAGAGACTATGTGATGGCAGGGTTTATTGTTTTGAGGAGGATTTTTGCTACTACTTCAGAGATGATAAAGCTGCCTTTATTTTGCTATTAATGATGTTTAGAGGCATTTACGTCTCCAGAAATTAGGTTCTCAGATCACTAGTCGGGCGTTGTTGAATTCCATAAGGTAATTGGTGGAATTCCGGTGTTGTACGCAGGTGTTGTTTAAGTTATCATTCCTACATGCTTTAATGTGTTTATTGAGATGTGTTTCGAGGCTCCTTGCTGTTTCACTTACATATATTCTGTCGCAGCCTCCACAAGGTATAGTGTTAACACCGCCATTGACTGCTTCCTGGTGATTCGATTTTGTCCTGGTTCGATCCCTTATTGAAATGCTGGATGCAATGGCGAGTCTAGTGTTAGTTTGTGCCAGTATGTTAGAAACGTTCAGTGCAACCTAGCTCTTGGAATGGATTATAACTTTGTTAGGAGTGGTGTTGGTGCGTGGAGAATTGATGATCTGAAGAGCTCTTTTCTTGCAGTCTTTAATGAAAAAGGAAGGAAAATGTAGATCAGTGATGGTTTGGTGTACAAGTACATTCCTCGTCAAGAAACTCAGGACAGCAAATTCTGTATGCTCTTAGGAGAAATTCGACGATGATGCCTCTTTTGGTTTTAGTATCTTGACTGGAATAGAAATGGGTGAGATCATTTTTGTTTATGGTAAACTTGAAATCTTAGATTGTTATCTACTTTGTGAATGAGGACGTCTAGAAAAGGTAGCTTGTCATTGGACTCTTCTTCTAGTGTAAACTGGATGGCTGGTTCATCTGCGTTGAGCCTTGCCTGAAGATTCCGCACATCAAATCGTTTGGGAGTTATTATCAGGACGTCATCCACATAACATAACTAAGTGACGCGGTGGGGATGATGGCGAAGTGTTCGGTTTCCAGGTGCTCCTTATACAAGTTGGCTAAGACGGCGCTGATGGGGGCCCCCATTCCCATACCATTGTGTGTAGTTTGTAGAGCCTGTTACTGAAATAAAAACAATTGAAATTAATGCAGAGTTCAATCAAGTCGACAAATTCTTCTAAAGGTAGAGGAAGATTAAGGTCCTGATTGACTTTACGTCGTGGAAAGTCAATGGCTTGTATGGTAGGTACTTTAGTGAAGGGAGAAGTTACGTCCAGACTACTTAGTTTCTTGTTTCAGATGGAGAGGTTTCTGATGCGGTTGAGAAGTTCGTCTAAATACTCAAGATGAGCAGAGCTGATGGTTCGTATATTTAAGGTGATGGGCTGATGGGTTCGTATGTAGACTGATCATTCAAAAAGGCCATCAATTTGGTGTTGTAGTCACTGGTGTTGAGTATGACGGCTCCACCTTTGTCGGCGGTGGTGACGATAATATTTGGGACATTTGCAAGGTTCTTAAGGGCAGTGATATATCATCTAGAAAGATTAGTACAAGAAGGCTCACATAAAGTTGCAGTGGGAATACCCTGTCATACTCAACACCAGTGACTACAACACCAAAATGATGGACCTTTTGAATGATTACTCTGCATATGAACCCATCAGCACACAACAGTGGGAGACACTCAAAAAAGATTTCCTTTACAAAACCAGAGAAACACTCACTTGCGAAGAGAAGAAACCAGCACACATATATGGTTTACCCAAGACCCATAAACATAATATTCCTCTCAGACCAATCACATCAGATATAGGCAGTGCACCACACAAACTAGTCGGAGTACTTTCCAAACATTTTTCCTGCCTTCTATTGACCATCAGCCCCTATCATCTTAAGAATTCAGGTGACCTCAACCGCATCAGAAACCTCTCCATCCGAAACAAGAAACTAAGTACTTTGGACGTAACTTCTCTCTTCACTAAAGTACCTACCACAAAAGCCATTGACGTTCTACGACGTGAAGGCATTCAGGACCTTAATCTTCCTCTACCTTCAGAAGATTTTGTCAACGTGATTGAACTCTGCATTAATTTCAATTACTTTTATTTCAGTAACAGGCTCTACAAACTACAAAAAACCTATGGTATGGGAATGGGGTCTCCCATCAGCTCCGCCTTAGCCAACTTGTATAAGGAACACCTGGAAACCGAACACTTCACCAACATCATCCCCACCAGCGTCACTTGGTTACGTTATGTTGACTGTGTCCTCATAATAACTCCCAAACGTCCTCATTCACAAAGTAGATAACAATCTAAGATTTCAAGTTTACCATAAACAAAAATGATACCCATTTCTATTCCAGTCAAGATACTAAAACCAAAAGAGGCATCATCGTCGAATTTCTCCTAAGAGCATACAGAATTTGTAGTCCTGAGTTTCTTGACGAGGAATGTACTTGTACACCAAACCATCACTGATCTACATTTTCCTTCCTTTTTCATTAAAGACTGCAAGAAAAGAGCTCTTCAGATCATCAATTCTCCATGCACCAACACCACTCCTAACAAAGTTATAATCCTTCCTAAGAGCTAGGTTGCACTGAACGTTTCTAACATACTGACACAAACTAACACTAGAATCGCCATTGCATCCAGCACTTCCACAACGGATCTAACCAGGACAAAATCGAATCACCACGAACTAGTCAATTGAGGTGTTTACACTATACCTTGTGGAGGCTGCGACAGAATATATGTAGGTGAAACAGCAAGGAACCTCGATACACATCTCAATAAACACATTAAATCATGTTGGAACGATAACTTGAACAACGCCTGTGTACAACACTGGGATTCCGCCAATCACCTCATGAAATTCAACAATGCCCGACTAGTGATAGAGAATCTAATTTCCGCAGACGTAAATGCCTTTAATCATCATTAATCGCAGTTTCTAACACAAACAAGTAAAATAAAGGCAGCTTAACCATCTCTGAAATATTAGCAAAAACCTTTCTCAAAGCAATAAACCCTGCCATCACTTAGTCACTGCTGCTAATAACATAGGAAGAACACTGAAAAAGACGTTCTCAAATCCAACCACTAACAGAAATATTTGTCTAATCTTTTAATGGTACCCAAATAATAGCTTTTGTAACCTTTTATTCATGTGCAAGTTGATTGCTCTACCATATTGTATTATTACTACTACTACTATGACTAATATTGCAACTACTTCTACCACTAGTATTACGCCTCGCTCTAACCCTATATATACCCTCTGTGTCCATGTATTGTTTGTAACGGCTTGATGAAGCTCCTGCAGAGCGAGAAGTTGCCACAATAAAATATCACATGAATTACACCTATATAACCTATCTAAATGGTTGGTTAAACTTCTAACTCCCATGATTGGTAGGATCTCAGACGCACATATTAAAAATAATGTTGACCTCACTGAGAGGCTCCAGAAATTAAATGTCCCTCATGACTTTACCCTAGTGAGCTTTGATGTAACAGCTCTGTTCACAAAAGTCCCTGTCCCTGACTTGCTTTCGTAACTCGAAGAGGAACTAGAAAACTTCCCTATGCCCTACCCCACGAAAACAATAATTGAATTGATAAAACTTAGTGTTACTGATTGCAAATTTGTGTTTGAATGGAAATACTATGCTCAAAAATAAGGCAAGACAATGGGAAATCCCCTTAGCCCCTTACTCAGCAACCTGTATATAGAATTCTATGAGACCAGACTTCTTAGACATTCTCCCAGATAAAGTTAGTTGGTTCAGATATGTAGATGATGTTCTTTGCCTGTGGCCTAATGATCACAACACTGATGAGTTCCTACTCAGACTCAATAGCTTAGTACTTTCCATTAAATTCACCACAGAACATGAAACAAATAACATTTTGCCGTTCCTAGATGTTTTAATTCATCGTGTCGATAGAAAATTCAAATTCACAGTTTATAGGAAGTCCACCAATGTGTCGTCATACATTCACTATTATTCCAACCACGAAACCAGGATAAAAAGGAGTGTGTTCCTCACAATGTTCATGAGAGCCTCGCACATCTGCAGTCCAGAGTACCTAGAGGACGAAATCAGCAGGATATTCAACATAGCCACAAAATATCCTAAGATATCCTAAGGATTTTGTCGAGAAGGCGCTAATGTCAGCAAAAAAAGACTTTCTATGATGGCTGGGAAAAATGTACTAGTTTTACCATACAATAAGACTCTGGTTTGCTTACGTGAGGCATTAAAAAAGATCAATATAAACCTTGCTTTCAAAAACACAGAGACTGTGAAACAAAGACTGATTAAAAACACACCCTCCAACAAAGTTGGTGGGGTTTAAAAGGTTCTATGTACTCAGTGTCCTCTCTCATATATTGGTCAAACAGGTAAATTCTGGAAATCAGAATTGCCCAGCATAAATACTCAGTCAGGACAGGCCAGGAATCGAACGCTATCATTAACCAGGTTAGTGCATGTAATCACCCACCGGGGTGGGATGCTGCCCAGATTATAATACCAAACAGTTCTGTCATGGAAAGAAACATAATTGTATCTTCCCTCTTGAAATATGAAAGGAATACAGTATACAACTCAAATTATGGGTTATACAAGCTCGATAATTATTTAGTAGAGTCCATTGTTCACAATCTTAAACAACAATGTTATACAAAATCACTGGATTGTTCATTATGCCAGGTGGGTTGATGGATTGGTGACGCCCGTCCAGTGTCTACGTACCAGAACCTCACACTACGTCAGTTGTGATGGTTATATAACACCTATAGCTGTTAATGTACAATACACAAGATAACGAGATAACATAGCGAGAGGTTAAAGGGTATTAATAGTAGAAATTAGATCATAGAAATATTATCGGATAGGCATAGAAGATCCCCATGTATGGCATATTAATCGACACTGAGAAAATAGTAGACAATATTTAGGAAGAGATACTTCTGAGTACATGTGTAGAACATTGGAGTACCTCAGAGTTGGACATTTAAACAGACAAAGAGAACATTGTATTCCTTTCTTTCATTATTTGAAAAGGTTACACGGAATAATAGCTATCCATGTCTACAGTATCTAACGAGAAACTTATTTTCTCAAACTACATAACCTGTTATAAACGATATACATATATATATATATATATATATATATATATATATATATATATATATATATATATATATTATTGTTCGGCGACTCATATTTTGAAAAGCATTTAGTGTAGAGGTTCTGTAGAGTGAAACCTCCGTAATACCTGATACGCATATATATGAATATTTAATATGTATACGCTTGTGTGAATATTTTGTGTGTATATGTGCTTCCAAATTCGTAATAATGATTTAATCTTGTCTGATCAATTTATCTGCAAACTTTACAAAGAATAAATATAAAAAAATATATATTATCTAAAAATCAAAACGTAAAAGGAATATATAATAGGAGAAAATTTGTATACGCCTCTCTGTATGATTTTTATATCAAATTATATGATATTATATACAAAATAAATTCAAGGTTATATACTCAAAGATGTTGTATAACATCTGTTCAACATCGGCCGTATATTATTCTTCCTAAGTCGGGACATTTCTGTATAACTGTGTATATAATTTGACAGCGTATGCTTACGAGCATACACAACAGGACTAGGAACTAGGCCCTGAAAGGATTTACAGGAAAGCCTTTGGAAATATGGCCATAAAGCAGACCACATGCTTTACATTTAGTTTGATCATCGCCAGTGTGACTGTCAAACTGCCAGAAGAACTTGTAGGCCTCAGCCTGGCTACATCACTCCATCTGTTTACATAACAACTTGCTCCATCAGCATGTTTATCTAAGTTCATGTTATTACAGTGGTGATCTACGTTCATGTTATTACAGTGGTGATCTACGTTCTTGTTATCACAGTGGCGATGTAGGTTCATGTTATCACAGTGGTGATGTAGGTTCATGTTATCACAGTGTTGATCTACGTTCATGTTATCCCAGTGGCGATGTAGGTTCATGTTATCACAGTGTTGATCTACGTTCATGTTATCCCAGTGGCGATGTAGGTTCATGTTATCACAGTGTTGATCTACGTTCATGTTATCACAGTGGTGATGTAGGTTCATGTTATCACAGTGTTGATCTACGTTCATGTTATCCCAGTGGCGATGTAGGCTCATGTTATCACAGTGGGTTAAAGAGGTACTGACGTTTCTGACTGTATATCTATGACCCTCAGATTTATTATTCATTTCTCTCCTCACATTATTTCGAATGTTAGACTAACTAGGAATTCTCACTATCTTTTAAAGTACTTAAATGGACCAATTTCAGAGCTTTATAAAGCAAGTGTAATAAACTCTATAGATGGAATTCATTAGAATTGTAAATCAATTTTCTCTGATGTATAGAACACCAGACCCGGTAAACCTACATGAACCTGAGACCGCTAGTATCCCTGCTGGTCCTCGATGAATGAAAAGTAAACATTCACCTTTATCATCTTCAACAGATGGTTAGATACTAGAAGACTGACGAACATCATGTTAGGGCAGGACTTATGGACCCCGACTTACGCCACACTGCTTAGATTTCTCGACTTATCATGGATTATTAAGCTTCCTGGGTTAGTTGATAAATTAGACACATGTGCAACACTTGGGTATATTTACTGAGGAAACGTTTCGCCACACAGTGGCGTTAGTCCAGGTATCTCCCTTAGCTTACTGTATCTTGATACTCTGAGTTGTGAACACAGCAGGCAACACCCTTTCTTCTTCTCGGCCGTCTACTTGACATCATTTCCTTCCCATCATTCGGTTGAAGTGGTGGATGCAGTTTAATATAGACAAATGCAAAGTTCTAAATGTTTGACAGGAAAATAACCATGCCACATGTAAACTAAATAATGTAGATCTTGATGTTGCTGACTGCGAGGGGGATTTGGGAGTTCTGGTTGGCA